>NC_069004.1:18326086-18328014 GCF_001194135.2 Octopus bimaculoides
ATATATACGGCAGTCTTCTTTCAGTTTGCCTCCACCAAATCCACTCACAGGGCTTTGGTCGGCCCGAGGCTATGTGTAGTAGAAAACACACAGTGGAACTGAACCCGGAACCATGTGGCAGGGAAGTTTATGTAAAATATACATATACAAAAAATATATATTTTAAACAAAAAAAAAACTAGTCATTTTCCTGAAATCTTCCCCAAAGAGCCTCAAATGTTGCGAGTTCCAAAATTCTGTCTAAGCCGAAAATGTATTTGTCACATCACATCGTTGTGTTTCTGCAACAGTGCGTCTGCTTCGTTAAATTAAAAATAAATATGGCTCTACCGAAATTGCTCTGTGTCATATAAATAATGATAGGCTTCAACAATCCCATTGTATGATGCGTTTCTCAAAGTCTACTATGACGTCTCTAATTCTAATCCTAAGGCGGGGTGTGATGAATAGTATCTGTATGTAGACAATAAGTATGCCGGCAGTCATGAGATCCAAGGATCAATCCTAGTGCACAGTACTTTCTGTAAGGGTCTTCGATTATAACGTCAGCTTAACGTAAGCCTTGTGAGTAAAAACCACATAAGCATAAAGCACGAGGAAGCCCGTTGCATAGAAAGTTCTTTATTTCAAAGAGCCAGCCGTTGTCGAACGACGACATAAATGGTCGCTCATCTGCGCAATGACAGGGGTAAAAAGTAATTTAGCTTCAATTTCTAGCATATAGAATGGATACAAAGAATTCCCCTCTTTTACTGAAGTCTACTACTGGAAAGAAGTTTCTTCAGTATGTCTTGCAGATTAACCGACCACTTAGAGGTCGAATTGGGAGCTATATCTATACGATTAAACAATAATGTTTTAGCTCCTCCTGGGGTCAATTAAAAAGCCTATATGTGAAATTATTCACTCTTAAGATGAACAAAGTGTTGTTCCAATTTTTTCTTTTGTTTCTTTCGCTTCATATTTTCTTCAACATCATAGTTTCGTGTATATATATATATATTATGTCTGTCTCTCTGTCCCCCCATCTTCCCCTACCTCTCACGCTCTCTCTCTCTCTCTTTCTCTCTCCCTTCCTCTCTCTCTCTCTCTCTCTCTCTTTCTCTCTCCCTCCCTCTCTCTCTCTCTCTCTCTCTCTCTCTTTCTCCCGATATATATGTGTGTGTGTATGTGTATTTGTATATATAATATACATATGTATATGTAGATATATATATAGATATATATGTATGTATATATGTATGTATATATGTATACATTCATATAAGTCTGTGCGTATACTTGTATATATGTGTGTTTGTGCGTGTGTGTATTTGTGTGTGTGTATGTATATACGCACGTACATATATATATATATATGTGTGTGTGTGCGTGTGTGTGTGTGTGTATATATATATATATGTGTGTGTGTATATATATATATATATATATATATACGAACAGAAATATATAAATATATACATATCCATATATATACATATGTATATGTGTGCGCATGTATATATATATATATATCACTCTACATTATTCCAACGCATATCTCCGACTCTCACACATTTCATTTCCTTACTTCTTATGCGTTGTCCGCCATTCCTATTCTTATCCTCTCATTGTCTTTTATTCTTAAACTTTCTATTATTTTTCCATCAATTTCTTTATCATTTCAATATCCTCCACTTTTTCTCTTCTCCTCTCTTATCTATTCTTACTTTTATCTATTTTTATCTATTTTCCCCCTTTTTTTTTAACTTATTCTTTTATCCTATACATCAGTATTATATTATTTTTTTTATCTACCTTGGTTATTCTCATCGATTTCCAGCCCTTTCTTCTGCCGTCTTTTCTTTTCTTTATAAATTTTTCGATGAGCGTTTTTAACACACACATACACACACACACACACACACACACACACACACACACACACA
>NC_069004.1:18328604-18332498 GCF_001194135.2 Octopus bimaculoides
GTGTGTAACATGGTATAATTATAAACAGTGCACATTTTAGCCATTACTCCGCAGACTGAAAAAATGATATATGTTTATATGAGTGTGTATGTGTGTGTGTGTGTGTATGCGTGTGTGTGTGTGTGTGTATGCATATGTATATATGTGTCTGCATGTTTATATATGCCGTAATATTGTCTCTCACTCTCCCCCTCTCTCTGTCTGTATATGTACGTGTGTGTCTGTATAGATAGATAGATAGATAGATAGATAGATAGATAGATAGATAGATAGATACATACATACATACATACATACATACATACATACATACATACATACATACATATCTATATGGGGAAATCTGTGTGAATTTATATACATATAAAGGGCCATAGTTGAGCAACAATCTTTTTTGTCCATGGCACAAAAGATTGTCCAGCAGCTGACCTAGCTACAAACACAAACGTTGAATCATACCCACCACCATGGAAGGCCACCGCAGACAACAGGTACAGAATGGCCACCACTAACACCAACACAGATGTCACAAAAATATTTCTTTTAAATACCGGCAGTCTGTTGCGCCTCAACTGCAAAGCAAAAATCTCTTTCCTGAGGAATCTTGCTGCATGCAGTCGACCTCTATGCATAACACTTGTGGAAACGCATCTCAGAACTGATATAGGGGGTGCAGAAATGCACATACCAAAATATGCTGTAATATATTTAGATAGAAAAGAAAAGAGCCATGGTGGAGTTGCTATATATATATCCGAGAGGACCTCATGCTCCAGGTCCTGCTATCATATTCAAACACTGTGTGACACTCATATTGTACACATAAGACAACATGTAGTATATATTGTTATATGTACTACATGTCGCCGACCGGATGCTCAAAATCATACTGGTAAGTTTGAAGACTGCCTGGCAGAGATATAAGTTCTGGAGCAATGCATCAGTGTATTCCTTCTGGGTGACTTTAACTTCTCCAATGTGAGATGGCCTGAGAGCCAGATGTTCTTAGGAATAACACACCACTAACAAGCACAGGTGGAGTCTCTGCTCCACCTTACCAATGCTTCATTCATGGAGCAAATTGTGCTGCAACCAACCAGGGCAAACGATATACTGGATCTTTTCTTCATAAACAATATGGACATTATCCATAATGTAAAAGCGACACGGACGCTAGTCTCGGATCACAACATAATAGAGCTGTCTATGTATGGACCAAAAACTCCTGCAGATGTACATCCTATACGAAGCACCCGAAATCTCTCCAAACTGAACTTTCATAAATCAAAAAGTAAGTCGATTGAGAAAGAGATCCTCAAAAAAGATTGGCCCAAATGTCTCCCCACACCAGACATTGACATGAAACAGACATTTCATGTCCATAATGCAAGTCATGTGTGACAAATCTGTCACACATGACGGGCGAAATTGTTAACGGTATTTCGTCTGCCGTTACGTTCTGAGTTCAAATTCCACCGAGGTCGACTTTGCCTTTCATCCTTTCGGGGTCGATAAATTAAGTACCAGTTACGCACTGGGGTCGATGTAATCGACTTAATCCCTTTGTCTGTCCTTGTTTGTCCCCTCTATGTTTAGCCCCTTGTGGGCAATAAAGAAATAAGAAACGTTAGCACACCGGGGAAAAATGATTAGCAGCATATTGTCTCACCTTACGTTCTGATTTTAAATTTCACCGAGGTCGACTTCGTCATTTATCCTTTCGGGGTCGATAAAATAAGTACCAGTTGAGCACTGGAGTCGATGTAATTGACTATATCATCCCTCAAAATTTCAAGCTGTGTTCCTATGGCAGAAAAGATTATTATTTACTATCTGTTTTCTGTCCTACTATAGCAAAATGTATAGAAAGTGTTGCTGTAACCCGAGTGTCATCAGAATACTAATCCCCTCGATATTAGAATTGTTATTTTTTCTTTTTAAAATGTAATATTCACCTCCGCTTGATGATGATGATGGTGACGACGATGAATACTTGCCGTGATACATTGGTACATAAGGAGGAAATATCTTCTCTTTATAGATAATCTAAAATTGTGTGCTCTAAATAGTCCTTACTTTGAGAGTCTCCTTTGTGTTCTAAATGATCCTTACTTTGAGAGTCTCCTTAGCATTGCGAAACAATTTACCTAAACAGAAAAAGCGAAAAAAAAAAACGTAATGTCTTGTTTAGAGTGGGAAATGCCAGAAGGTGACATTTCAACAAAACAGATTTATCAGTCCGCGGAACTCCAGGTAGTGATATACTGCAGAAGCTGGACTATTTGGTTTGCAAATAAATGATCGTGTATAAATAAAAGTAAAACTATGTGTTTGCCTGCATGTTTGTGTGCGTACGTTTATGTATGTTTGTGTGTGCGCATGTATGTGTAAAGGATGTGCGAATGAGGGTCAGATATAAATATTTTGACAGATTTTTTTTAAAATCCATCTCTATAGCAAGAATATTATACGCACCAGCAACCATTCCAGTTATAACAGATGAGTCAATGGTATTAGGGTGGAAGATAACATACCTAGATGCTACGGACCGAACTAAGCAAAACTCTACGTCATAAACTACACAATATGTTTGACATCCATGAACTGTTGATTCCAAGAATAAAATGTGGCAAAGACGGAGAACTATGGGGTCTCATAAAAACACTTTAAGACGGCACTTATCAATATCACCCACTACTTTTCTAACACGAAATATACCCGGGGTAGGTTGCCGAAAAGTTCCTCACTATGTTTAAAAGGAAATACAGGAGAATCAGTTAATTATAATTTTATTCAACATATTCCCCTCTCAGATTCACACTCCAATTGTAGCGGTCCCTCAGTTTTTTTAAGACCTGTAAAAGAACTCGGAGGGTTGAGCCTCCAGCCAGGCCTTTCCTGATACCCTTAAAGCCAGTAACTTTTTGGCACACCCTCGTATATATGACGAGGCTATTTAAGTCTGCGTTTACCAAATCCACTCACAAAGTTTTGGTCGGTGAGGGGAGCTATAGTAGAAGACACTTTCCGAGTGTGCCACGCAGTCAGACTTAACCCTGAATCATGTAATCCCGAAGCAAACTTCTTACCACGCAGCCACACCCTTTCAATATGATCATATAAAGAGCAGCAAATTGATTATATCCACAGCAAAAGAAATTCTTTTTAGAAATTCGATTAGATTTGCAGCATAAAGGAGTAACGTGCTAACATTATCGAAGTGATACTAGGGTACAAACATACGAAGCCCCACATACTCCTCGTGACTACCCATTTGATAAGGGTACGCGAGAAACATACATCACAACCATATGTGCGCGACATGGTGGCTCCATATCAATACATACGGTGGGGTCCAGTTAGAAAATACTTCAAGTCGAGTAGCCTTTTCCACTCAAATGGTCCTTGAATAAAGTTTCTTTGAAGATGATGGACGAAACAATCATGTTTCCAGAGATGAATTACTCAAACCTAAAAGAATTCCTCTCAACACATGGCTATGATGCTCCCATACTATTCATGCTTGTGGTCAGAAATGCATACATTATTAGCCACTGAGGTTAAGGTCAAGTGGCTGACAAGAAAATCTGTGGTATTGAGCAGAATATTTGCTGAATATCAGCCCATCTTTGCACCAAGACAAAACATGTCCATGATAACACTTCCGATCACTTAAAACAAGAGGGCATGAGAGCCACTGCCTATTCTTATTGTCTTTGCTGTTGTTGTTTTTTTTCATCATTTCGGGGTCGATGAAATAAGTACCAGTCAAGTACTGGGGTCGATGTAATCGAGTTACCTCCACCTACAAAAAAAAAAAAAAATTCAGGCCTTGTGCCTATATTAGAAAGGATTATTATTATTATTATTATTATTATTATTATTATTATTATT
>NC_069004.1:18332869-18336294 GCF_001194135.2 Octopus bimaculoides
TATATATATATATATATATATATACACAGACACAGACACACACACACACACACACACACACACACGTCTATATACATGTATATGTTTGTGTGTGTGTGCGTGTGCTTATGTGTACAGATGTATACAAATATATTTTAACTGTAGGATTGCATATATCTATATAGTTACATACATGTATATGCATGTGTACACACACATATATATATGTATACACATATATATATATGTGTATATATGTATATGTGTATGTGTGAGTCTATGTATGTATATATACATACGCATATACTTATATATTTACACACACTTCACCAACATACTTATGTGTGAGTGTATGTGCTCTGTGTCAGTGTGTTTGGCTTGACCTAGCTGACAGCAGGCTTCTAGTTCGTATCATGTCGGGGTAATAACCACGAAAGAAGCTCGTTGCCATATGTACATGTGTGAGTGTGTTTTTTTTTTGGGGGGGGGGGGCTTATGTGTGTCCCCCATTACCGCTTGACAACCGGTGTTGGTATGTTTACGTTTCTGTAACTTATCGACTCGACAAAGTATAGCGCTAGAATATGTACCAGGCTTTTAAAAAAATAAACCCTGGAGTCGATTCGTTCGAGAAAATTTACGTAAGCATTGCTGCAGCACGGCCGCAATCTAGTGACTGAAACAAGTAAAAGACAAACGCTAAAAGATTTTTGACAGAGTGAATAAACTTTGCTTTCAGAGTAGAACAAATACGTACCTGTTATATAATCGGTTCCGCTAACTGAACCTTGAAGTGTATTCGTCGAACAAATCGACCCCAGGATTTGTTCTTTAAATCTGGTCTTTTCAATCAGTCTCTTATTGCCGAACCACTCAATTACAGGGACGTAAGTAAATTAGTAAGATTTGTTTTTTTAGAACAAACACAGGCACCCACCTCACATATGTACGTACGTACGTATGTATGTACTTATGCACGCATGTATGTATGATTCTTTTGATTATTACTTATCAGGGTATCATGAAGTGGCACAAACTGGTGAGTTTTGGAATGTTTTAAATGTGTAATTCGTGTATATTCACCTGATGAAAACGGGTTGTTTCTTTTTCGCATGATCTCTATTCATCAATAAAAAAACACGCTGGAGGCATCTCTCTTTTATCTCTTACTCTCTCTTTTACTTGTTTTAGTCATTTGACTGCGGCCATGCTGGAGCACCGCCTTTAGTCGAGCAAATCGACCTCAGGACTTATTCTTTGGAAGCCTAGTACTTATTCTATCGGTCTCTTTTGCCGAACCTCTAAGTTACGGGGACGTAAACACACCAGCATCAGTTGTCAAGCGATGTTGGTGGGGGACAAACACAGACATATAAACACACACACACACACACACACATGCATGTATGTATGTATGTATGTATGCATGCATGTATGTATGTATGTATGCATGTATAATATATGCATGTATGTATACGTGTATGTGTGTATGCATGCATGTATGTATGTATATATGTATATATATGTATGTATGCATGTATGTATGTATGTATATGTAGTATTATGTACGCACGTATTTATGTATACACGATGAGCCTCTTTCAGTTTCCATCTACCAAATCCACTCAGAAGGTGAGTGTATATAAACAAGTTACCTATAACTTATAACAATCGAGAAGTAATACTTATCTCCACTTAGACATGGATGCTAAGCTAGAGCAAACTATACTGTGGTAGATGATACCATGACAGAAACTCTCATATTGGCTTTTGGTGCAAAATGCACTCTCGTTTATGTCGAGGCCAAACAAGGTCGAAATCACCTGGTCTGGTGATCTCGGGGCTGGAGTTAACTGGAATTTATCTCCTCACTAACGATACAAACAAGAGTGAATTTGGCACCAAAAAAGCCAGTATGAGAGTTTCTCTCGTGGTATCCACTGCAGTAAAGTTTGTTCTCATAGAAAATCCACGTTTAAGTGGGCATAAATATCACTTCCCGATATTAATACTACATATATCGCTAACATGTATTCTTATAACAATCGTCTGAGGAACGTAAACTCCATGTAACAATAATAGATTGTGCTGTATAAAAATATAGTTCACTCTATTGTAGAGTATTGAGTACTTTTTCCCGTAATTCCATAGATACACTCTCGTGTTATCTTTCCCCTTAAATATATATAAATGTATGTATATGTATATGCATATATGCGTGTGTGTATGTGTGTGTATACCTACACACACATATTTATGTGTACATACACACACACACACACACACATATATATATATATAATTTTTTGTGGAACTAGATCTCGAAACACATGAAGCTATAAATAAATAATAGCATGTTAATATTGGGCTGGAAAACCATTTAAAACAGAATATCGCGGTCAGCCCTCGAAGTTTACTATTTACAGAGGTCTTTCAACTCAATGTTTCCATGCTATTTATTTATTGCTGTACATGTGCTTCGAGATCTAGTTCCAAAAAAAATATTATTTTACATTCTCTCGATAGTTTATAAATTCTTATGACATCATCAATACACAAAGCATCAAGCGGAAGATAGTACGTATATAATTTGGAATTTTTGAACTAATATTCTTTTCTATTCTAGGCACAAGGCCTGAAAATTTGGGGGAGGGGGTCAGTCATTTAGATCGACCCAGTACGTAATTGGTACTTAGTTTATCCATCCCGAAAGGATGAAAGGCAAAGTTGACCTCGGTGGAATTTGAACTCAGAACATAAAGATAGACGAAACACCGTTAAGTATGTCGTCAGGCGTGCTAACGTTTCTGCCAATTCGCCGCCTTGCTTTTGAATTAGTATTATTACATGAAGTTTACGAAACGGCTGTAATCATATAGACATAATAATGTAATCATACGGCAATATTAAGTCTGCATTCACCGTTCATATTTCCTGATTGTATGACTCTGTGTGTTTGAGTATGTGTGTGTGTGCGCGTGTGTGTGTGCGCATGCGTGTGTGTGCATAAATAAGTGTTGGACAGTCGTGGCTGGAATGCCTTTTCTTCATATGTCTAGACGACTATTATAGCAATGACAAAGGCAATAATAATATATTCAACCTCTTAGTGAATCAAAATTTTTAAAATATTAATATATTTTTGAAAACCAAAAAAAAAAAAAAAGAAAAAAAAAACAAATAGAAATGAAAGAAATAAAAAAAATCGTAATGCATCAAAGATGTGATTTGGTTCAGTTCTTTGATGACAAAACTGAAGAGATATGAAAAAGCATCAACTGTTGATTTGTAGCGCGAGAAACTGTGTGGCCTTGTAACCTTTGTGGCAAATAGTCAAGAGGAGGACTCTAACGAAGGAGCGAGGACAATACATACATACATATGTGTGTATGGTGTGTATATATATATATAATATATATATACACACATATATATACATTATATAT
>NC_069004.1:18337457-18338939 GCF_001194135.2 Octopus bimaculoides
TTCTTCTTCTTCTTCTTCTTCTTCTTTGTCTTAGTTTTTTTTTCTTCTGTTTTTCTCTTTCCTTCTTCTCCAATCAACTACAGCAGTAATACCACCACCAGCAACAGCAACAACAGTAACAGCAATCATAAACATAAACAATACATTGACATCATAAATTAAGAAATTAATAATAACATTTACAACAACAACATTCTTAACACGACACACCATTTTAACAGCAATGACATTATCGTTAACAACGTTATCAACGTTAACCGCGTCAACATTAGCAACGTTAACAGCAATAGCAACAAAGGCGGAGACAACAACAACGTAAACAACATACTACTACTACTACTACTACTATTACTACTACTACTACTGCTGCTGCTGCTGCTACTGCAACTGCTGTTGCTGCTATTAGATAACGCTTCATCTGGGCCCACAAAAACAACGGCGGAGCTTTGATGTGGTTACTTGATCAGGTGGAAACCGCAGCCAAACGTCCCTCATTGTTGCTTAAATCCCAGTAATTGACCACTCTTGGGCTAAAAATGAAGAGTGGTGGACAGTTTGACCATAGCTAGAACTATTCCTGAGTTTTCATCTCAGGTCCCCTCAATCATAATTGTCCCAGGAATAAACGAGAGTAACAACAACAGCAGCAGCAACAGAAGCAGCAGCAATGATAATCCTGAACACCTCAGCACAGGTAAACCTCCCCTACATCGAAACCACAAGGTACCCAAAATTTGATAAAAAGAATTCTTTTATTTGAAAGTGTCACTCCAAATTCATCAAGATGGGCAATGTGGTGGGTTTGAACCATCTCTATCTCTCTCTCTCTCTCCTTCTCTCCCTCTCTGCTTATCACATAGGACAGGGGGCCCCAACCACCGCGCCGCGGACCAGTATTAGGCCCCTCATAAAAGGTGATTTTAAAAATGTTATAGGCGCAGGAGTGGCTGTGTGGTAAGTAGCTTGCTTACCAACCACATGGTTCCGGGTTCAGTCCCACTGCGTGGCACCTTGGGCAAGTGTCTTCTACTATAGCCTCGGGCCGACCAAAGCCTTGTGAGTAGATTTGCTAGATGGAAACTGAAAGAAGCCTGTCGTATACATGTATATATATGTTTGTTCCCCCAACATCGCTTGACAACCGATGGTGGTGTGTTTATGTCCCCGTAACTTAACGGTTCGGCAAAAGAGACCGATATAATAAGTACTAGGCTTACAAAGAATAAGGCCTGGGGTCGATTTGCTCGACTAAAGGTGGTGTTCCAGTATGGCCGCAGTCAAATGACTGAAACAAGTAAAAGAGTAAAAGAGTAAAGAGTACTGTTGCAGGTTGCAGAATGTTTTTATTTGATGTATGTAATAATATATGTAACAACAATTTCAAATTTTGGCATGAGGCCAGCAGTTCGGAGGGGAAGTTAAGTCGATTACGTCGACCCCAGTTTTCAACTGGTACTTATTTTATCGACTCCGAAAGGATGA
>NC_069004.1:18339819-18342079 GCF_001194135.2 Octopus bimaculoides
CTCATGTGTCTATTCCCTGCTGAGGTTACCATGGTCTTTTCCGTAGGCTTTTCTCCCCATGGATAGACCTAATGTTACCCCATTTTACACAATTGACATTTTCTGTGATATACGATACCTTTTTTTTTTTTCTGCCCCTACCGATCCCTTTTGATCGGATTTGTTAATTTTTATTTTATTATTATTTTTTTAAGAAAAGCTCTACAGTTGTATTTGTCCCCTCTGTGTGCAGCCCTGTGTGGCTAATAAAAGAAAGTTATCTATCGTTCTGTCTGTGTATGTATCTATCTATCTGTCTATCTATCTATATAGCTATCTAGCTACATTTGTATGTATGTATGCATGCATGTATGTCAGTGTGTGTGTGTGTGTGTGTGTGTGTGTGTGTGTGTGTGTGTGTGTGTATGTATTAGATAAAAATAGTTATGGCCGGTCTATGGGTTTACTCCGGGATTCACGTCCATAAAGTGCTTCGCTTTACCTCATAGACCGCCATAACTATCTTTATCTAGTTATTCTACTGTTCTACAGCTAAGAGTGTGCTTCGCTTTCGGATTTATTATTTACTGACGATATACACATACGTATATGTCTATACATACATACATACATACATACATACATACATACATACATGCATGCATACATACATATATAAGGTGTGGGGAATAAATTGTCGTCTAAATTACGCAAAAATGAAAATAACACTGACATCTCATTTTGACAGATATATTTACCAAAATTACATAAAAATATCTTGAAATACGAAAGAGTAAATTCATTCAATAAAATCGCCATTTGCAACAACCACAGCCTCTAGATGACTTTGGAATCTCCGGCAGCTCTTCTAGGCGGTCTCCTTGTTTAAGTTGGTGAATGCTGCCATAATCCTTGCCTTCAGTTCATCTTTGGTGTTACAAAGAGTTTTGTTGGTCACTCGCTCAACTGCGTTCCAAACATAATAATCAAGGGGATTGCAGTCTGGGGAGATGTTAAGGGTGGTGTGGTCGCAGAAACTGTGACAGCCATAACTGGGTTCTCCTGCTTGTGTGGCATGGTGCAGAGTCCTGTTGCCAGATATAGGGTCTTCTAGAAGCCACTCTCATGAGCCAGGGCAGCACTACCTTCTCTAGGCACTTGATGTAGGCCACCACGTTGAGTCTGAGGCCGTGTGGAAAGATCAATAGAGACATAACGTTTTGGGAACAGGGAAGCCAACGGTTGTTCTGTGTGTTCATCATCTATTCGTATTGAAGCTTCCGGCGCGAATGCCAAGCAGTACAGCGTGTCGTTTCCAAATTTCTGGTAGAGTGAATTAAGTCAAGATGCTGTTTTTCTCACGGATGGTACCCAACTGACTCTACTACACTTTGTAGTCGACGAAATCAAAAAGAAACAATGCGCATGCGCGAAATTAGAAATATAAAATGACGACAATTTACCCATCGTACCTTGTGTCTGTGTGAGTGTATATATATATATATATATATAGAGAGAGAGAGAGAGAGAGAGAGAGAGAGAGAGAGAGAGAGGGGGGGGGAGATAGATAGATAGATAGATAGATAGATAGATAGATAGATAGATAAATGAATCTATGAATCAGTTACAACAGTCTCTTACTCGTGTCTATCGAAGATCGCAGATTTCCGCTCAGATAACAACCTGAAACCTTAACATGGATTTTACAGTCTACTTAACTCTGCAACACACACACACACACACACACACACACACACAAGCACGCATACACACTCGTGCAAGCAGGCGCATAGATTTTTATACAGACTATTTCTGTGTATGTATATTTATATGTCTCTTTCTCTGTCTCTTTGTCTCTGTCTCTGGCTCTGCTTCTCTCTTTCTCTTTCTCTCTTTCACTGTCACTTTCTCTCTTTCTCTCTCTCTCTCTCTCTCTCTCTCTCTCTCTCCCCTCTCTGTCTCTCTCTCTCTCTGTCTCTCTCTCTCTCCCTCTCTGTCTCTCTCTCTCTAACTCTGCGTATGTAGATTATGTATATGTAAGAAATATTTACGTTATATATATATAAACACATATACCTACCTGTATACGGTATATCCACATATACACACAAACACACATACGCACAGTTACACAATCATACCCACACACACACATATATATATATATACATACATAAATACATGCATGTATGTATACATATATAGAAACATATATATGTATATATATAGATTCCAAAGTCATATATATATATATATATATATATATATATATATATATATT
>NC_069004.1:18342313-18342908 GCF_001194135.2 Octopus bimaculoides
TATATATATATATATACATGGATATATATGTATAGCTACATCTCTATAATATACATATACATAAACATACCTACATACGTACATACATATCCACATATTCAATTAGATATTTAGAGTCTGTACATAAACACTCAGGTAAGTCAATAAATGTTGCCAGACTAAAAAAATATTTTTGTGTTTGTTGTTGGTGTAGCAGCAGCAGCAGCAGCAGTAGTAGTAGTAGTAGTAGTAGTAGTAGTAGTAGTAGTAGTAGTAGTAGTAGTAGTAGTTGTTGTTGTTGTTGTTGTTGTTGTTGTTGTTTTTGTTTTTGTTTTTGTTGTTGCTGTTGTTGACCAAGATTTATACATGCTATAATGTTCCCTATATACGATGTTGAAACCCTTAGGTTAATTTTAGTTTCCATCCCGTGCAGACTTTTACTTATATATATATATATCTATATATATATATACTTTTCCGTCTACAATTACATACATATACATACATACATATATATATATATATATATATATTTGTTTTGCAAGATTTTTGATGTGAAATCGTGTGTTGAAACAGATGTTGTTGTACTTGCAATATGACCATCCCCAAGTACAAC
>NC_069004.1:18343078-18346990 GCF_001194135.2 Octopus bimaculoides
ATATATATATATATATATATATATATATATATATATATATATATATACATACATGCTTTTCCGTGTATATATATGCTTGCAGGCATAATCGTCTTTTATCTTTTACTTGTTTCAGTCACTTGACTGTGGCCATGCTGGGGCACCGTCTTGAAGAATTTCTAGTCGAATGAATCGACCCTAGTATTTAAATTTTTTTTAAGCCTCGCATTTATTCTATCGGGTGTTTCGCCGAACTGCTAAGTTATAGCGACGTAAACATCAACATCGGTTGTCAATCGGTGAGGTGGGGTGGGGGGATAATCACAGACACAAAGACAGACACACATAGACATATATATATATATATATATACATATATACAATGGGTTTCTTACAGTTTCCTCATTCCAAATCCATTCACGGGGCTGTGGTCGGCCCGAAGGTAGAGTACGAAACACTTACCCATGCAGTGGGAGTGAACCTCGAACCATGTGGTTTGGAAACAAACTTCTTACCACACAGGCACGCCTGTTCCTACATGCATAATATTTTACTCACGTGTACATATATGTTGGGTTGGAGTGAATGTGTGCTATATATGCACACACACACACACACACACACACACTCTCTCTCTCTCTCTCTCTCTCTCACACACACACACACACACACGTACACACTCGCGCCGATACTAAGAAAAATAGACCTACATATATGTTCGTCCGTTGTTGACGACGATGACCAAGGACATCACGTGGGTAAAGAAGACGGGACATAGTGTGTCCGGCTGTGACCAATCAGTTCGATGGAAGACCAGCATTCACCCATGTATACCACGACACCTGTGTTACCCAAGAGAAAGGCAAAAGCCGATACAGCTTGACGTTGCAACTCATTTCTACAGATGAGTGAACTAGAACAACGTGAAATAAAGTGTCTTACTCAAGAATACAACACACAGCTCGGTTCAAGAATCGAACTCAGTACCTCATGATTGTGAGCCTGATGCTCTAACCACTGAACCATGCGCCTTCACGTATGTACATATGTTTATGTATAAGCAGTCTTCTGTGCTGCGCGGACAACCTTATTGTGTTGCGTAAGTTTTAATAAACACACACAGGCAGCAACATCAAAAGAGATGGTTCGGTCACAGCTGGAACGCCTTTAATTTTGTCTCTGCTCCATCTGTGTTTCCCTCTATTTCAGCATCAATAACATCGGCTGTAACAACCTCATACCAATAAATGTCTCAAAGAATCAAAGGGAATATTTAAAATCTAATACCAGACAATATATTTGGAATATTCCTTACAAAGGATGTCAGTATACTAGAAAACTTAAAACTGGAATTAATAAAGTCAGAAAATGTGTAACAGTTGAAGAATTGAGAAGTGATAGACCAGTGATAGACCAGTGATAGACCAGTGATTCTCAACTAACGTCCAGATGACTATTGCGGGATCATGTAAGATTGTGTTGTTAAATTTTATGTACAATAAATTGATTACACTTCTACAATGAACAAAATATTTTAACAATTATTTTAGACATTTGTTCTGGGCTGCAATTTTATTATCAGTACGAATAGGTTTGTTGCACGTTCGAACTGGGGAACAAGCTACTCACTGCGTTTTGTCACGGAAAATATATCTCGCTTGTTGACAGATGGTGTATATACACCTAGATCAGCTCGGAGCGCCATCTACCTAAAGATGTCATCTAATAACAGATCAATCTTGGGCATAGCTTCTGGATAATACAAAGAATCGATAGTCTTTACTGGTAGCAGATGAAAATCTGGTGCTGACTATTTGACACAACTAGCAGTAGTCTAAAAAAAATTACTGATAGTAGTGTGAGATCTATCACTAGTTATAGGATACTATAAAACATCAAGAAAGAGCTAACTAGTATCAATGAAAGATCTCTGGCTACTTGCCAACAGATTTCTTATTTGTTGCAACACAAGACCAAATATTCATTACTGTTGGTTACAAGTGGCCAACCTGCTGTGCAGTGGTAGACCAAGATCAAGTAGACCAAGATCAAGCACGGCTACTAGACATTACAGCGAACCAGCAGTGATCTACAGTGATCCGACCAATATTAAACCTTCTTTACTAGTTAGTACAATGGACAAATATGACATGTATTGACACACGAAGATCAAATACTGACTACTAAACACTATAAAAGTCTAACAGAAGTTACCTGGCTACGAGACACGATCAGGCACTAAATGGTACATACTGTCAAAGATTCATGAAAGAGTCTACAGATAGCAAGCCAAGTGCGGTCACCGGCTATAAGATGACATCACTTTGATGGACAGGGACAAGATCTTTGTTTCGGTTGAAGAACACGTAGAACTGCGAGAAATGAGCGAATCAAAAATGAATTCGATTGAAGATTTCAGATATCTTGGTAGTTTGATAAATAACTTCGATACTGACATCAACGTTAGAACAGCACACGCTTGGACAGCGTGTCACAAACTAAAGAGAATGTGGAAGTCGTGACTGTTAAGAGAAACCAAAATTAGACAATCCTTTGCCACTGTTTTGTCAGTGCTCTTGTATGGCAGCGAAACGTGGACCAAACAGAGAAAATAGAACTCAAAATATGAGTATATATATTTATTTATTAATATTTAACAGAGAGAGAGTGTTTAGATGGTTGCTACAGAAGGGTGTTACGAATGGCCCTAGCTGCGAAATGGCCTCAGGACATAATCAATAAGCATTTCTTTGGAAGCGTCCCAAACGTGACCAACGAGATCAGAGAACGACGTCTCTGCATATAATGAATAGGATACTCAAATCTTGTGTTCTGAGACCTACAGCATGATACCAGCAAACGTGAAAGATGTCATCTGACATTTATCGACAACTTGGAGGATACAGGATGGGATTCCATCCTCGAACTGAAGGTGGCGATGATGGATTGGGAATGCTTGGCAGTATGGTTTTGTCTTCGAGGACCAAGTGAGAACACAACCAAAGTAAAAGTAAGAACTGAGATAATTTAAAAGTTTAGTTTCTTGGTTTATCAGAAAAAGAGGCCACTGATGGTGATTGTATGCACACGGCCCTCTTTTCCACTGCTTATCTGATATTCTATTCAGTTGGCAGTGTAGGCATGTGGCCTAGTGGTTAGGGTAATCGGCTTACGATCGTAATGTCGTGAGTTCGATTTCCTGCGAGTGTTGTGCCCTTGGGCAAAAAAACTTTTATTTCACATTGCTCCAGTCCACTCAGCTGGCAGAACTGAACTGTACCTGTAATTCAAAGGGTTGACCTTGTCACCCCCCGTGTCGTGCTGGGTCTCGGTGAGAACTACGTTGAGGGTACACGTGATTGTGGAGTGCTCAGCCATTTGCATGTTAATTTCATGAACAGGTTGTTCCGTTGACCGGATTAACTGGAACCCTCGTGAACGTAACTCATAGAGTGCCAGTTGGTTGGTTGTTCAGTCGGCATTTGGTGCATTCCTCAGTAAAAACAATCTATTAAATACCTGGAATATTTGTATTGATCCAACGAAGGATCATGAGGGATGCAGCATAAATTAGCATAAACAATTCTATGGTGGGGCAAACAGAGAAAATAGAACTCAAAATATGAGTATATATATTTATTTATTAATATTTAACAGAAACAACAAAGTGACTCAAGGACTGACAGTTTCGTGTGCTGATATCTAGTTTGATAAATGCCAAGGCACGAACTCTCGATATGAGTGTAAACAGTTCTAGAAATGATACATAGAACCATTATAATAGCAGAGATACTGGTGTAAAAAATATTTAGCAAATGGGGTCAGAGCGATTTAGAGATTCAAACATATACGGAATGGAAATGCATGAAGTGTGTGTAGGAGGGAGAGAGGGAAAAGAGAGAGAGAGAGAGAGAGAGAGAGAGAGAGAGAGAG
>NC_069004.1:18347000-18347361 GCF_001194135.2 Octopus bimaculoides
GAGAGAGAGAGAGAGAGAGAGAGAGATGAACAGTGATCCCCGATTATGTTATATACCTTATCAGTCTACATACTTCCTACATAATGAAAAAGTCAGCGGATATCTATCGATCAGGCTCGCATGACGTATGTCCATGTACTTATGTGGGACACAGGACTGTGTACTGTCTCAGAGTTAGCACGCATATTGTCATCTTGCACAGCATGGAGGGAAATTGGTTCTCGAGATGGAGTTGATGTCCACGAGCGATATGGTATAGACTAAGACTATCTGTTCATCTATCTATCTATCTATTTATCTATCTATCTATCTATCTATCTATCTATCTATCTCTCTCTATATATATATTATATATATATAT
>NC_069004.1:18347767-18349398 GCF_001194135.2 Octopus bimaculoides
GTCTTTGTATGTACGTTTGTATACATTTATGTATGTATGTGTGTTTGCGTGTGAGAGAGAGAGAGAGAGTCAATCAAGGGGTGGTAAGTAGATGAACATACAAGAAATCTCCTTTACCCACGATTATCCAAGTATTACACATGGAGGAACAATAAATGGCACAAGAGGAAACGTGGAGATTGACGCTCTTGCAAGAGTTTACAGTGTCCCTCCAAGCCAAGCAGAACACTACTACTTACGACTCCTTTTGCATGAAGTACGTGGTCCAAAACCATTCCAAGATTCGAGAAGGGTAAATGGTCATGTGTGTGAAACTTATAGGAAAGCATGCTATGAACAAGATGTTTTAGAAAATGGTGAGCATTGGGATCTGAAGCATCAGTATTAGGTTTTCCAGGGAAACTCCGTAACCTTTTTGCAATTATACTGAACATTTGTCAACTTGACAGTCGCCTACGAATTTGAATGAAACACCATGAGGACATGGATGAGGACTTAAAGTATACAGTTCAACAGGCTAACCCAGATATCAATATTCAGTTCTCTGAAACAACTTTTAACGAAGCACTGGGTGAAATTGCAGATCCAGTTTGGCCATGGGATGCAAAAATTTGAAAGAGTCTGGCTCTGGACTGCCAAAAACAACCCATCAAATTAGTGATTTGACCTTAAGAGACATAGCAAGAGAGATAAATTATGTTATCACAGAATTGTCTGCATTTGTGAATGAGCATGAACCTAAACTTCTTCCAAAATAGCAAAATTTGTGTTCATTACTATTATTATTATTGTTATTATTATTATTATTATTATTATTATTATTATTATTATTATTATTATTATTATTATTATTATTATTATCATCATCATCATCATTGTCTCTTTTGTATTATGAATTCAGAATTGATTTCCCTATTGAAGAATAAATTGAATTTAGAATAACAAATTTCTATGCAACATATTTTGTTTTTTTCTTCCAATATATAAGGAACAATTTCATTCCTGGGCAACGCCGGGTGCCTCTGCTAGTGTGTGTGTGTGTGTGTGTATATTGTTTTTACATAATTGAACGCAGCGCCTTCCAACTGTAAGTAGTTTTCGTAAACTCATATCCTCCAACGTTACTCTATCTCTTTCTCTTTCTCTTTCTTTTTCCCCCTCTCGTTCTTCCTCTTTACTACTACGTATCTCGCTTTACCGCTCTCGCTCTTCCTCTGTTACTACAACGTATCTCTTTTTTTCCCCCTCGTATTTCCTCTCTTTCTCTTTTCCCCTGTTGATCACCTATTCTTCTACTTCCTCCCTTTGTTTCTCCCTCTACCACTCTCTCTACTGGCATGGTCACATGCTTCCGGTCAATAATCCTTTCCTTCCTCGGCTTTCGCCAAGCAACGCACGCACCACTTTGTCCCTCTCAAGTTCGTGCCTCATCGCGTTCATACACACATAATTTTTCTCGTCTGGCCGTAAAGCCTTTTCTGTTTGTTTTCCTGTCTTGTTTTTTGTCCGCCACTATATTCCTCCATGGCTAGATTTAATTTGCGTATACAAATTTAATCTGCGATCCATGGGACGAGCCGTTTTAACGATGCGTCCTGCCCAAGCTCGTCGAAACGCCGGTGTTAAAACGT
>NC_069004.1:18351897-18353750 GCF_001194135.2 Octopus bimaculoides
TATATATACACCCATAGCCTCGCACACACATATATGTGTACAAAACATGCTTACATGTATGTATGTATTTGTGCACGTTTGTATATTTTGTTTTGTGTATTTCTTCTCATGCATATAGTTGCATATCTAGACATGTTCATATTTAGCAGTTAAATAAATCAGTATTCAATACATAACTACAAGAAAAATGATTTTTGTAGTTACGGTTTCTTCCATAACTACGGCTAGAAACAATCTGTTTACCTGTTTAGCTGCCCTTTTTATTCTGTCCCTCGGTTGTGTTGTTGTTGATGTTGTCTGCAGCCATGTTGATTTTAGTAACTCTCTGCATACTAAATTCAAGCTTCAGTCTAAAATCTCTACGATCATGAATAAAAGGCTCCCTCAGCTAATTCATCTAAAGATTAACCAGTTATCTAACAGGGCTGATAGATGTAGCTTCAAACTAGTAGTCATCGTATTTTCGATAAATACTCTCCCACGCCAAATACGCAATTTTTTTTATTTTCTGGTATTTGTGTTGTATGTATGTATGTATGTATGTATGTATGTATGTATGTATACATATATACGGATGGATGGATGGATGGATGGATGGATGGATTGTCTATATTTCAGGACTCTTTCTTTGCACTGTCTCTCTCATGACATCAGCTCCTCGTTGATTGGCTGACGATGTGAAACAAACTCATTATGAATGATGCCCTTCCAATTATAGAAAAATAATATTACCCTCACATAGGCGCAGGCATTGCAGTGTGGTAAGAACCTTGCTTCGCAACCACATGATTCCAGCTTCAGTCCCACTGCGTGGCACCTTAAGCGAATGTTTTCTACTATAGCCTCGGGCTGACCAAAGCCTTGTGAGTGAATTTGGTAGACGGAAGCTGAAAGAAGCCCGTCGTATATATGAGGGCGATATTCATGGGTGTGTCATTGTGTCTGTGTTTGTCCCCCACCCCCACCCCATCGCTTGACAACCGGTGTAAGTACTAGGCTTACAAAGAATAAATCCTGGGGTCGATTTGTTTGACTAAAAACTCTCCAATGCGGTGCCCCTGCATGGCCGCAGTCAAATGACTGAAATGAATAAAAGGATAAAAGAAGAATCTCATTTGAGCAACTCTGGCAGCTTTCTTTGATAAGGATTGAACTCACTTCGACGGCTACAAGTCTTTGTTGTGACATCCTGGTCGTAAACCTGTTTTGTTATCTGTTACGACGTTTTGCCGGAGGATTTTCATCAACTTCCGAACGATCAAACAATTCGTGGCTAGGAATCTCAATTCTTGTTCACCTGTCAACAGTCACAACGAACACTGTGAACACGGTGAACATTGTGAGTACGTTGAGCACGATGAACACGGTGATTACGATGAACACGATCAATAAAATTATAAATTTTCAACCTCACTTATGTTATTCTGATATATACATTCTGAACCCCCCCTACCTATAGTAGTTTGCCACTAAACTCAAAGAAATTTCATAACTATATCATCCATGTTTGCTGTCTATACTGTTTACCCCTTTCCCTTTCCCTACAAAGAAAATGCCAGTGCCCTCTTAAGCTTTGAATCACTAGGTCTGATAAGATGGTCCATAAATCAGAAACAAAAAAACAAATAAAATCAGTGACAGTTAGAAATCTGCTTAGAATTATTCACTAGCCTGTGTGGTCTGGCTAAGTCAAAATGGTTTTTTGTATTCTTCCTTTCTACTTGGAGAGTTTAAATGTAGTTATAAAAATATGTCTTTCTGTTGAAATGTAATTTCAGTAAATTTCTATATCTTTGTGCAGCTGAGGATTGCTCTGCATTTTACATTTGATTTAATGTTCACATTGCTTAAAT
>NC_069004.1:18353881-18355410 GCF_001194135.2 Octopus bimaculoides
TGTGTGTGTGTGTGTGTGTGTGTGTGTGTGTGTGTGTGTGTGTGTGTGTGTGTGTGTGTGTGTGTGTATGTATGTATGTATGTATGTACATAGACTGACGATCTAGTTCGTTCCCAGTTCGATTCAGTTGGGACGTGATGTTGATAAGCAGCTAAAATGGCGAAACATCGGTATCCATCACCCTTGAATGGGATCTGGGATGAGTTGTCTCACCTGTCTATGACTTGCAGGTGTTTTAACACTCAGTGTAACGAGGGACTCATCATTCAGACGCTTCAGCGCAGCAAACCGGTGATTAAACAAAACACATACGTTGAGTAAGTGTGGTTAGTAATATATATATGCATGTATATATTATATATATATATATGTGTGTGTGTGTGTGTGTATTTATACATACATACACACACACACACACACATATATATATATATATATATATATATATGAGATGTGGCAGACGTATTTAATTTTATGTAATATGTACTCTAGGTCACTCGGAGCTAAATCCTTTCCAAGAAAGAAAATGTGAGAAATATTTATTTTAACACGCACGCATACACATATACCCACACATACAGACATACACACACATACACACACATTCACACACACACACACACATACACACACATTCACACACACACACATGCACACATACAAACACACATTCAAACACATGACACACAAATGTTTGTAGTCATACATACATATATGTATGTATATATATATATATATATATATATATATATATATATATAAGGAAATAATGAATATTGTTCTATTAAAAGAGTAGCAGAATAATTCCATCTTTGGCGCATCCTCGTAGAAGTTAAAGAAAAAAAAACTGATGTAATTTGAAGTTTGCTAACAAATATCAAGAAATCAAAAATGAATGGAATTTGAATGGTTAGAAAGAAAGAACGGCTCACCCGCCACGGAATGTTACCTTGTACACTTTTGATAAAAGGGGAATTGCACACGAATAGAAAAAAAAGAAAATGACGGAAAATAGCAAGAGACGAAACAAATATCGCAGAATGACGAAAGATTAATCAGTATAAGAGTATAACTCTGCAGAAAGAAATGTCTAACAGCTTAGATATTTGGGAAAGAAAATACACAAAGAAAACAAAGAGCATACAAAAATGTCTTGGATTGCTACTAAGCTCTAAGATAGTTTCCAAGGAAAACGTATTCTACCATTAACATATTGGAAGCAAATAATACAATGGAGAAGAAGAGTATGGAAGAAATTAAGAATAAAGATAGATTGACTTTATTGTAAACAAGAATTCATATTTATGAAGTCAATATTTATTTTTGTTTTTCGGTTTTTGTTTTTCATTTTTATAGTTTACTGTTTGGTATTTTGTTTTATTTTATTTCATTATTTGTAAATCAAATTTAACGTTCGTTAAACCTTAGGATTGAACGACGAATATACTACATATTTATAATTTTCTATCGAAGAGGAACATTAAAAACTGTATACATATATATACCTATATATACATATATATATATGT
>NC_069004.1:18355795-18358492 GCF_001194135.2 Octopus bimaculoides
ATATATATACATATATACATATATATATATATGTATATATATATATACATTCATATATACATATATTCATATATACACTCGCGCACACACACACACATACATACACGCACGCGCAAGCACATATACATATATATACATACACATATATGCACACACATACATACATACATACATACATATTTGTGTATGTTTTTGTCTACATTTGACATAAAATGGTAATGGGAACCGGGTTTGTTTTGGGCTCGGATCAACTTGTGAAATATGTTGGATAATGTAGTTAAATAGATCGACTATATCATGGCAAACAACAGTATGTTCACAACTGGAGGGTCTTTGATGAAAGATTTACTTGAACGAACTGACCTAGGGCTAAACAACAAACCCGAGGTCTTGTTTTGAATTCTTGCGTTACACACCACCCATTTGTATCATTCCTGCGTTCTTTGATATGACTTAAATTCAATTCGATCTCGGTGTCTCTTCCTAACTCCCTAATGTCGTGATATTTCAACCAATTTGATCAAAATTAATTTAAAAGAGTCCAGTTGTGGTTTATTCGATGATCAATAATAAGTTTGACAATAAATTAAGTATATTATTGATAAAAACGTGGAATTACACAATGACTATATGTTTATGTTTTTAAACGCATAAACGTCACGTGATTAGTTGTTAGACAGAGACTATACGGGTTCGAATACCGTCGGATCTTCGCATTTAATTTGTCCCTTGTATGTGCCGTCACTTGATTTTTTTCTTGTTCCTTTGTTTTCTTTCTTGCTGTTTGCATTAATTATAATTTTGATTGTCATATATTCATTAACTTTCTTACTTGCTATCTCATCCAAACACCATCCACATATTTGGGACTCTCACCCACTTGTCATTCACATATCTAACATCAGCGAGTATGCCTACACTAATCCTCACTGCTCAATCTTCCCAGGCGATTGCTGTTTCCTTGTGCTTCCTCGTAGTCAATAGCATCTCCGACTTTCCGTCCATGGCTTCTCAGCTGACCGTTCAGTCCCGCTGCAGATTTTCATGGTTTGAAGCATAGCTAAAAGATGAAAGCTGTAACTTACTGTATGCTTCCAACATGTCTGCACACGTTAACACTCTTCCGTCGCCATAGGACTTTCAAGAGATGGAATGACAAACGAGGTTACCGTGAAGAGACATCTGTACGTCATTGAGATGTAGCGATAAACGCTTGTATAACACAAGTACAGCGCTCTGAGTCTCTGTGATTAGTACTTAAAGACCAGCAGAAACGAGATGATCAGTATTCACATGAAACCACAGGTTTTGCGTTTGAGTGTCCCTCACTTAGAAGGAAGGAAGAAATGATAATAACTAGGGCACTTCGTTCCTGGTTGTTTTAGTGCGTGGCCTGTAGTAGTAAAGCTCTGATATGAGAGTTCCAGGGTTTTGATGTTGTGTGGAATCACTTTTTAGATACTATGGTTCCCAGGTTTAATCTGAATCAGAATAGTAGCAACTGCCAGGGTCCCAGCTAAGGGTTAACTAGCATATATGATGGCCCACATTAATCCTTTCTACTATAGGCAGAAAGCCTGCAATTTGAGGGAGGGAGTTAGTCGACTAAATCGACCCCAGTATTCAAGTGGTACTTACTTCCTCGACCCCAAAAGGGTGAAAGACAAAGTCGACTCCGGCAGAATTTGAACTCAGAATAAAAAGACGGACGAAATACCGCTAAATGTTTTCGGCCGGCGTGCTAACGATTCTGCCAGCTCACCAACAAGCACAGGCGTGACTGTGTTGAGGCATAGACGTGGCTGTGTGGGGAAGAAGCTTGCTTCCTAACCACATGTTTCGGGTTCAGTCCCTCTGCGTCGCACCTTGGACGCGTGTCTTCTACTATAGCCTCGCACCAAACAAAGCCTTGTGAGTGGATTTGGTAGACGGAAACTGAAAGAAGATCGTTATGTGTGTGTGTGTGTGTGTGTGTGTGTGTGAGTGTTTGTCCCCTACGCTACTTGACAGCTGGTATTTGTGTATTTACGTCCCCATAACTTAGAGGTTCGGCAAAAGAGCCAAATAGAATAAGTACCAGGCTTAGTAAAAGAATTAAACACCGTGATCCATTCATTCGACAAAAATTTCTTCCAAGCAAATACCCCATGGTCGCAGACTAATGACTGAAAGAAGTAAAAGATATATACATCCATATATTGATTTGGCCACTTCGACGAATGAGGATTCAACAGGATTCACCTGCAAATATTCCTTAGTTCGCTGTTTAGTTGTTTCGTCGCATTTGCCATTCGAACCTATCCACAGGTCAGGTTGCAGGCATTTGCAGTAAGGGGGTCCGTAATTTGGGGTATACATTCTATTTCTACCCTGATCTCTTATCTTCCTTTTTCCTTGATGGCCTCGGAGTCGAGGATGGCTTGGTAGTAAGAGCTTTTCCGTTGAGCTTTATTCAGTGCTGCCGATTTCCATGTGTCGTTTATTAAAACATACATACATGTGTGCATGTGTGTATGTGTGTGTGTTTATAGATAGATAGATAGATTGATAGATAGAAAGATAGATAGATAGATAGATAGATGGATAGATAGATAGATAGATAGATAGATAGATAGATAGATAGATAGATAGTTAGATAGACAGACAGATAGACAGACAGACAGAGTGGTGGATACAGATATATATATATATATATAT
>NC_069004.1:18358502-18365836 GCF_001194135.2 Octopus bimaculoides
ATATATATATATATATGCATATGTATTGGGGGTGTTATTCCTTGTGGATGTCATTATAGTCATTGGAAATCCGTACACATAACCAAATCAACTTCATTATTATTTACGTAATAACACATACACACACATACATACATACATACATCATCCATGCATACATCTTACACACACACACATACACACACACACATATATATATTATAAGGTTTCACCGTCTTTCGTCGTACATCTGTTAGCTGGTCATTGACACTCTGTTTTAGTGTATCTGTTTGAGTCAATTGCTGTCAGACGCAGCTGTCACTGAAGTATTAAACTGTTCAGTCGCTTCCATCGTAAACTAAGTCACCTACATCATAAACAAAGACTGTCGTCTGCTCTGCTTTCATTCTAACATATTCTACAAAACAAACAATTTGAAAGAACTCAATCATCTTTCTTTTCAATACGTTTTCATATACTATTTCTTGCTTTGTCTCTTTGTCCCTTTTATTTTGACATTTCGTTATTTTCTTCTTTCTTTGTTCTTTCTTACTCTTTGCATCTCCCCTATTAATATTATTATTATTATTATTATTATTATTATTATTATTATTATTATTATTATTATTATTATTATTATTATTATTTTACATTGTCATTCAATATCTTTTATCTTTTACTTGTTACATTCATTGGACTGCGACCATGCTGGGGCGCCGTCTTCAAGACTTTTAGTCGAACGAATCGACCCCACTACTTATATTACAGGAACATATACAAACCAACACCGGTTGTCAAGCGGCAATGAAAGAGAAACACAAATGCAAAGGCACCCACAGACACACTCATTCATACATGCATACATACAAACATACATACATACATACATACATACATACATACATACATACATACATACATACATACATACATATATATATATATAGGAGAGTATTGTAGTTCGTTTGAAGAGCATTGTGTATTGTTTGTAAAGAATAAAAAGTTTTGAATGGTACAACAATGCATTATAATACAAAAAAAATGGACTATATACCTGTTGTAATTTGGTTATTTATAGTCCGATGATATTTTGGAATACAATTCCTTCTTCAGATATTCTTATTAGCAGAGACTCCATCTAAGAATATCTGAAGAAGGAATTGTATTCCGAAATATCATCGGACTATAGATAACTAAATTACAACAGGTATATACTCCATTTTTTGTATTATAGTGCATTGTTGTACTATTCAAAACTTTTTATTCTTTACATACATATATGTATGTATGTATATATATTTTTTCAATGGGCTTTTTTAATTTTCAGTGTCTATCAAATTCACACACAAGGCTTTGGTAGGCCCGAGGCTATGGTAGAAGGCGCAAGTTTCTTACGACACAGCCATGATTTTGACGAGAGTGGTGCAAAGACGGTCGAGGGCGGAAATAAACCTCTTATTTCACTATGGAAGAAGCGTCATCATTATGTTGGATGTACTGTATTTTAGAATTAATGACGAACGGCTAAATATTGATGTTGATTAACTCGACGTAGCGCACCATCTTTAAACAAGACAAGATAAACAGATTTGTTATGGTAACCTTGCATATACCTATGACTAGAGAAAGGTTGAGTGACTATGTTTCGATTGCTTTTAATTAATAACACTGTTCAACACGAATTTTGTCCTTGGGTAGCAACTGTTATTTCCTATTTGCTTACCCCTCGAAGGTATGAAAAATGGCTAATATTTCCTTCAAGCTCTGCTTTTGTAACGATATTTATTCAAACCCCAAAGAATCCCTCTCGACACATGGCTATGATGCTTCTCCATTAATTCTACTCATAATCAGAGATGCACATGTTGTCAGCCACTAAGGAACATGCTCAGGTAATCATGGTCAAGCAACTGACAAACAAAACTGTGATATTGTGCAGAATGTTTGTAATAATGATATTCCTGCTTCTGCAACTCAGTGCTGAATCTGATTGAAATGTAATGGAAAATAAGTCAAGTTTCAAAGCATTGATGTCCAGGTCACAAAGGCAAAGTTTGAAGGGAATGGTAGTGATTTCCTTTGATCTTTAGTTAGAAGCAAATAGGAAATAACATTTACTGACCAAAGACAGAAAAAAATTAAAATTTTGTCATACAGTGGAATCTGACAGATCAGGGTTAATACTAACAGCAACCACCTAGATACGTTATTTCATCACCACCGAAGTCAGAGTAACGTGACAATCAAATGAACAGACAAGAGTGCAGCTTTAGTGTTTGGCAAACTGACCATAAACCGAGAATTTCTTCGTAAGTAGAGCGATACAGATTTCTATCCCTACTAAGACAGAGATCACGCTTTCAAAATCCCTAAACTGTTATTTCGTAATAGTAAGGCATTAATTTCCTCCTTTTCCCTCCTCCCCTCCCGTCGCCACTAACTTCATCCACGACACAACTTAAGTCTCCACCATGTTTTTTTTTTCCTTTCTAACCTGCATAAACCTTAACTTTTTCAGCGCCTTACTTATCCCACCGAACTCTCACAACTATTCCCTGTGAATATAGAATCTTCCTAATATTGTCTTCCTTACCAAACACAACGGATTCTTATTCTTTTGATATTCACCCTTCTCTTGAATCTACCACCACTCTTTTCCATTTCTATGAAATTCTTACTCTCGCCTGTTTCTTCTTTTCTGGTGAGGTCTATCAATAAATTACTTCAGTGTCCATGGGAGCTAAGATGAACTACAGTTATGCCAACCCGTTGATGAGCCACACTGAAACCCACTGAATTCTAAAGTTATTATATCGGTGATTACGTCGGCGTTACATTGTTCTTTGGCGATAAATGCTTAGTTTTCATTTATTTTGACAACAATTTCCACTCATCTTTGCACTTTACTTCAACCATCCCCGACACATAATATAAAACTTCAGAACAATTAGCTTTGTTTGCCTTATCAATTCTTGGGTCCCTGTTTCATTTGTTGCTAGACAACATGAAAGTTGGCCCTTTAGTGCCTTCTTTTCGAGGGTAAACAAACCAACACTCTCCAACAGATGCGGGTATTTTTTCAGATACTTTTGTTACCTTCTTCAATATTTCTCCCGCTTTTCGTAATATAATTACAACTGATTATCTTATTTCTAATTCTGCTCAAATCAAAATACTAGTTCATTCTTCCCTGACCTTGCTTACACTGAAACTGCCAATTCATTCTTGCAATTTCTGCGATTACGACAACGATTATGGAGTAGCAACTAACTTTCTTCACAGACCCGATAAAAATGTGTCATTTCTTCCAACGTGTGCTTCCCCTAAGTCTTTAGTCAACTCTGACTCCAGTGAGACCACGTGACTGACAGACACTCTGTACTGTTTTTACCTAAATAAACACAGAGTTCTCTGTGACCACGTTGGCTCTTCAATGAACTAGTCATCATAATTGTCATTATCTTTTCTATAGCCTTCTGACTGATTCTATCTTTCCAAACTCACTGGGAAAGCCATATGACTTTCCTAATAGTTTAAATTACTTTAGACTACTAATCTGTCTAAAATCGATTTTTCTAGATGTTTCCTGAAATCTAAACTCTCCCTCTTATAAACCGAGCCTGAAAGATTGCTTTAAGATACCTGACATATTTTATAAACATACCAGTTTAAGAATCACAAAAGCATGAAACTATTAGCAGCTCTTTCGGTTGTGTATAAAGTGTGTGTGTATGTGTTTATGCATGTATGTATGTGTGTGCATGTGTGTGTGTATGTGTGTGTGTGTGTGTGTGTGTGTGTGTGTGTGTGTGTGTGTGTGTGTGTGTGTGTGTGTGCATGCATGCATGTATGTGTTCGCTTCTGTTTTTAATCATTTAAATTCTTCCTCTGAAGAAGGATCTGGTTTCTAACAAAGATAGAAACTTCCATCCTTTGAATGCAGATAACAAAACCAATGTCAAATTCTAAATTTGAGACAAGTCTTGCATGTTTTTACTCTTCATTCACAGATTGTATTTCTGAAGTGCGAGTTGGTTGGCTGATTTCTTTTTCTGAAAACCCTAACTCATCCAGATTACCACGTAGGTATTTACTCACAAAATCAAGTGCACCAACTATTATTGGTGTAAATGTGAATTTATACTCTGAATACGAAAGCTGGGGGTTTCGAAGCAGTTGTCCTCTTTCCCCTTGATTTTCAAGCGGATATTCACATCAGCAGAGCGGCTGACCTGACCTCTATGACAGGACATGTTTTTTTTTGTCTGACTCAAACAATATCCAGCCTGTTGTGCTTACACTTGATGGATGTTTTGATGGGAATGTCTCACCAGTATTACTTGTTTATGTACGTATTTGATAACAGACGAGTTCTTTACATTTATTCCAGAACGGTCTTTTTTTTCTGGATGGCATTGTATATTGTTTCTGAAACAATATCATGTATCTTAATGAGATTCTTGGGCAGCTGCGAATCACGTGTGTGATATCTTCCACAAAAATATGACATAATCCACATTTTTGGTTGCATCTTTAAGGTCCAATGGCTTCCTGGGGAGCTGGCTGCTGACAGGTCGGATATTGATCTCTTCATTTATCAGCACTAAGTGTATTTACTTTTATTGTTGTTGTTTAGCAAGTGCAGTCTGAGAGAGATTATACGACATTCGAATGCGGTCTGCACTGATCTCAAGTATTTACCACCTCTTCTTAGGTAGGGCCTGTCGATGTCACTATTTCTGAGAAGATTCCCAGTTGATGTCAGTATCTTCAGGTTTTTAACGTTTATGGAGTGGATTTCCTCTAGAGACCTGTCAAGTATCCCAAATGTTGGAATCAGCACTGGCACTACAAATGCATTGTGGGGTATTGCCTTGTAAGAGGAAAGTTCCGGCTGCCATATATTTCTAAGTCAGGCATAACATTCCCGAGTTACTTACGTATGTGTATATATATATATATGTGTATGTGTGTATCTGTGTGTGTGTGTGCGTGCGTGCGCGCGCGTGTGTGCGTGCGTGCGCGCGTGTGTGTACGTAAACGGACGGATCACCCCAGTGGAGGTTCTCCGACTATCTAGTAATAGCACAGACCCTCAGAAATTCTCCGTTTGTATTCTGTGTGCTAGAAGACCACTGAGAGTGAGGCACCACTTAGCTTTTTGTTAAAGCATATCTCTAGAAGGTTACTGTGATATAAAACCAGATATGCAGAGAATGGCATTGAATATTCTCAGGATCTTCTGCATGCGCCCCAGATCATGGCGTTCCCATATTCCTGAGACCACAACTCATATTGGCACAGGCTATCTTACCCTGGCTTGACTCTTGGTCATGTCAGTAAGGCGGAGAGTGTCTGTGAAGTACTGTGCAATCCTTATTGGGTCTAAAATTTTAGGTTGTGCAATTGCCGGTGAGGCAACTATCCAATGTCCGGTCGAGCAGGAGGGCGCCGCAGCGAGCATGGAAGCCGCGGATGCGAACCAGGGTGAAACTGACTGCTGGTGCAATACCCTCATGCACAAGCATTGCAGGCATATTGCATGAATAATGATCAGTGATGGTCTTCTTTGGTTACGAGTGGACAGCCATCGTCATCATGGTTACATGTATGTATGTATGTATGTATGTATGTATGTATTTATGTATGTATGTATTTATGTATGTATGTATGTATGTATGTATGTATGTATGTATGCATACATGTATGCATGCATGTATGTATGTATGTATGTATGTATGTATGTATGTGTGAAGGCTCGTGACCTAATGGTTACGGTGTTGCGCTCACGATAGAGAGATCATGGTTTCGATTATCAGGCGGGCAGCACAATGTGTTCTTGAGCAAAACACTTCATTTTATGCTACCCCAGTCCACTCAGCTGTAAATGACTAGCGCCCCGTTCATGATGAAAGTTGTGGGCCCACTGAGCCCTTCGACACAAAACAGTAATGTTCAATAGACTTACAAAATGTAACTTACTTGATACAAGCGTATGTGTTTGTAAATGGCTCGTAAGGTCTAGTTTGATGTGTATTGCAAGTACACATTGTCCTACACAATATATGATTGCTTGTATCCTACTCACAAAAGAGATAGTATGAGTGACCATGATGACGATGCACTAAGAAAGGGCGAGTGTCCAGTGCCCTAAAACTGCTCTCCCGCTGCCTCACCCGAGGATTTTATAAACCAAATGGCAATTTGTGATAACCCGAAGGAATCCTCCAGATGTGCTATGTCCTCGCTATAGTGGTATGAATGACCCATCAATACTTAGACGCGCTTTAGTAAAGCTGCTAGGTTTACTTTAAAAGATGGAATATTAATTCTCAAAGCTAAAAGCTGGCTCAGCCACCAAACTTTGTCAAAACAACAAAATATTCTAACGATGGGATAAGTAACGGAGAGAAGATGTTACGTGTATCACAGAAATGGATTAAAGCGAAAACGAAGCTCAACATCTGATTAATAAAACCTATGATAAACGCATTGCAAAAGTTGGCGCATGGAGTGTATCTTATTCAAAACGTTGAGATTACTTTCTTCAGACTTAAAGACATTGAGATGATCTGGACTTCACTCAACAGTAGTGTTAGTAATTAAATCGATATTTGTATAAGCACAAAATGGCACACTTTCCTGCATAGAGAGCAACTTAGACAAAATAAAGGAATCAAACCAGCGCAACGCTTTGCTACTGAGAATTTGAAACCATATGCTACTGAAAATGAGGTAATCAAACCAGATATATTCTGTGTAGAGGTAAGAAATATATTTTGTTTCAAGAGAATATTGAAGAACAATGAGGCCGTTTTTACTGTTATTGATGGACACAGGCATTTTCAGTGAGAAAATGGACAGCAAGAAAATAGAGAAGGTATTAGCAGACTTCTGGGATTTAATAACTGAGAGAAAAGATGTAAAAATCGAACCATATTCAACCAGAATTTTGAACGAGCGGAGAGGTGAAAATGGATATTGTAGTTTTCGGGATAAAAGAACGAAGTTACAGGACAGAGAACTGGAGATGTTTAGAAGCCAAAATATACCGAGGCACTAAGAGATCTTGGGGCATATTCATACGTCAAAATGGAATTAAAATTACCTTGCTCGATATCCATCATAAAGCAATTGAATGGATACCAGATATACGAGGAAAAGGTAAGTAAGATCTCCGTATGAAACGGGAAAGATTTTGTGAAGGATCAGTAGAAACAGGAAAAGAGGAGGGGGTGATTGGAGCAGAATGGGGAGAAAAACATTCTACCAATGAGGATGGGTGAATTGAAGATAAGTTACACACACACACACACATACAGATGCATATATATATATATATATATATATATATA
>NC_069004.1:18366125-18370327 GCF_001194135.2 Octopus bimaculoides
ATATATACATATAGATACGTACGCACATAATATAGTATTAAATCAATAAGTGCTTAGAGATAGCTAAGTGTTCTCTCTAGATTGAATACAGATAGACCGGGCAGGTGTGCTGTGCTGTAAATCTTTTTAAATACAGGCTGAGATTGAGTGGGTTAATTGTGCATGTGTATGTGCATATTGCCAATAGAATTGTGTATGCTTGCATATGCATGCAATTGTGTATGTTTGTATGAGTGAATGTGTGAGCGTGTGTGATTCTATATAAGTATATCGCAGCATGAATGTACATTTGCGTATGAGCATGCATGCATGTATGTGTGTACATGTACGTATGTGTGTGTACATGTATGTATGCATGAACAAGTGTATGTATGTATGTATGTGCTTGTGTGTGTATATATATATGTATGTACATGTACGTATGCTTGCATGTATGCACGTATGTATGTATGTATGTATGTATGTATGTATGTACGTACGTACGTATGTATGTATGTATGTATGGATGGATGTCTGTATAGTTACTGATATACGGATATATATATATCTCTACATACATACATGCATGCATACATACATACATACATGCGCAAGCAAGAGTGTTTGCATGTCTTGCTCTCGCATTCTCAGTGGCTTCTCGAGGGCAAACACATTCCTTTCCTTTACATACACATTCTGTAGAAAAAAATTTGTTTCAAAATTTCAATTTATTCATCTTTCTTCTCTCTCTCTCTCTCTCTCTCTCTCTCTATCACACACTCTCTCTCTCTCTCTCTCCCTTTTCTCTCGCTTTCTCTCTCTCTCTCCTTCTCTCTTTTTTTCATTCTTACTCTCTTACACACAGAGTCTCAATGCAAATTTGTATGTAAGCCTAAGTGTACGTAGATGTATACACGGATACATACAAACGCCTATATAAATATACAGACGACCTTACATTTATAAATACATACACACATATATATATGTGTGTGTGTGTATACAATACATACAAGCATGCATATGTCTTCTTTTATCTTTTACCTGTTTCAGTCATGTGACTGTGGCCATGCTGGGGCACGACCTTGAAAAAATTGGCAAAGGTGGTGGCAGGGCTTGAGAGTCGACAATGTGGCCGGCGAGGCAATCTTCAAAAGTGATATGATAGGGTGTATTTACACTGTCCACCCAAAGGACCAGGTATGCTTTTATTTGCGGATGCTTCTCTTTCACGTCAAAGGTCCAGAATTATTTGCTGACACGAGGTCTATCGACGGAGAAATCTACTCTACTTATATATATACATACATATATATATATATATATAAACACACTAACGTGAACCCACTATCCTAAATATAGTGTATTTCTTATATTTGGTTTGGTATATGTTATAAATTAATTCGTGTTCTTGTATGTATAAATGAATGAATGAATATATGTATGTATGTATGTATGTATGTATGTTTGTATGTATGTATGTGTATATGTGTGAGTTCTTACTAGCGTGTGTGTGTGCATTTTATTTCTCTCGCTTTTCTCTTTCCATTCACAGCAATGTTACCCTTTCTCCTCTTAGTTTTTTTCATACCCACCTTCTACTCTTTGTTTTCTCTTTTCCCCCCATATAAAGCCTATTAATATTAGCTTTTTTATGTTACTCACAAGTAGGAAAGGGATTCTTTCCAAGGCCACTACTCTCTTATAAATATAATGCACCTATCTCATAAACTTCCTATCGTCTGCTTCTTGTCTCCCCTGGCCTCGTTCTTCATTTCGCTGTAGTCAGCTTTATACCTCAATACCTGAATTTCTTTTTCTTGTTTACCCCTATTCCCTTGCATGGACAGTACGACAAAAAATAAGTCCGGATGGAACGCAAATTATTTTAAAATATGGCAAAATATATACAATATGATTCAGCTTTTTGTTGTTGTTAGATCCTGCTTCGCCCCTTCGATAAGACCTATGAGAAATAGCGGTTCCACTGTAACCATCTTGTCCTTCTTATATATAGCTGTATTCAAAATAGAAGCGACATTGGATAATGATGTTTGGGGTATACAGTCTTTGAAAAGAAAAAACATAAAGCCGGGATGACAATTATTGAATTGCGTTTGATCATGGAGCCACGAGTCCTATTCTTATTTCATTATTGCCCACAAGGGGCTAAACAAAGAAGGGACAAACAAAGACAGACAAAGGTATTAAGTCAATTACATCGACCCCAGTGCGTAAATGGTACTTAATTTATCGACCTCGAAAGGATGAAAAGCAAAGTCCACCTCAGTGGAATTTGAACTCAGAACGTAACCGTTAAGAATTTCTCCCGGCGTGCTAACGATTCTGCTAGCTCGCCGCCACTAATCCTATGCTTACCTATCCAATGTAATCGGAGACAAAATCATAATGAAACAATGTTTATGAAGTTCCTCACTTGATAAGAGACTGATAGAATAAGAACCAGGCTTTAAGTACTGGAGTCAATTTGTCAGACTAAACCCTTCAAGGTGATGCCCCAGCATGGCCACAGATTTATGACTGAAACAAGTGAAAAAGATCCTTCCAGTGTGGATAAATTAAAAGACCAGACCCTGTTGAGAATAAATGTCACCAGTACTTCACAGTTACTTAATTTAACGACCCAGAAAGGAAAGAAAGCAGAGATGGCATTGGCAAGATTTGAACTTGATGCAGAAATCTAGAACAAATACATCAAGGCATTTTGTTCGACGCGGAAACGATTCTGTTAATTCCTTTTCCTTAAAATTAACTCTAAGCATACTGACTTTAGGCTGGATTATCGTCGACTCGTTAAAGCAGTGGTTCTCAGTCATTTATTTATTTTTATTTTTTTACTTGGACTGTTTTGATTAGAATTTTATTCTGGTGGAAGCTATTCGATGTTTAAATTGTAATTTTAAAGAAAGATATTTTAAAATTCCTGTTTTGCTTTTTCACTCATTCACTTGTGCAGATTTCGAATAGAACTTTCTAAGAGAACATATTTCAGTGGCTGGAGACATGTTAAACTATGTAAAACGTTAGAGAAAGAAACTGAGCTGTTTCTTGCAATCAATACATTTAGAGCAAATGTTTTTCACGAATCTTTAACATACAACAGTATATCACCAATTTACTATTTTTCTTGCGTGGAATCGCCAGAAATCTTATATGGCTCCCGGATGAGAGACTCTCTGCGCTAAAACGTGGGATCCCGTTGTAATCAATTTTACTTTGTATCCTCCCGAAATTGATAAGTACCAGTGACATGCGGAAGAATGTTTATACTGCTATAACGCATCCTAGACGTAGAAAGAATTATTGAAAGCAAATATAAATAGTCGCCAACACACACGCAAGCACAGACACAGGCACACACACACACACACATGACCACACACACGCATACACACACACGCATACACACACGCATACTTACATACATACATGCATGCATGCTTAAATATATATATATATATATACATATAGATATGCACACACACTCGCACATATACATAAATACATCTACACAGACGTATAATCAAATGATAAAATATTCCAAAACAGCCACTCACCCTCGAATACGGATGTATAACGTAGACTTATTCACAGACCCACATATACATTCCTGTATGTATTTGTGAGTGTGTGTGTGTGTGTGTGTGTGTATGTTCAGGTATGCGTATGCACATTCAAGCGCAGACACACGCGCATACACACATACACAAAGATGCATGAGATATGGAATTAAATTCATATTTAAATGCATGGGTATGTGTATATGTCTGCGCACTTTTCTTCATGCACACATACATAATAATGCATAATACACACACTGGCGAACACGCATAGATACATACACACGTATGCAATCATACACACACACACACACACACACACACACACAATCACACATACAGGTATTTATAAATTCTTGTGTGTATATGTGTGTGTCTGTGAGTGTGTTTGCGTATGTATGTGTGTGTAAAATATAAGTTATACTATAATACATATATATTTATATTTATATTATATATACTCAGACATACAATCATATATATATATACACACACATACACACATATATATATATACATACATATATGTGCATGCATATATATATATATATATATATATATATATATATATACTCACACACACATGTATATATATATATGTATATATACTACAGCAAATGAAAGATGGAAGATGGAATATAT
>NC_069004.1:18371016-18373660 GCF_001194135.2 Octopus bimaculoides
ATATATATATATATATATATATATATATATATATATATATATATATATATATACATTCATATACATACACACACAAACTCACACACACACGCAACAGTACACACATATATAAACATGCATACATACGAACAACATACACATATATACATATGTATATATATATGTATGTATATATATATGTATATATATATGTTTATATATGTGTGTGTGTGTATGCATATATATGTATATGTGTGTTTGCACCGGCGTACACACACACACATACACACATACACACAGAGGAAGCAAGAATTAAGTCACGTAGGAAGAGAGAAAGAGAAGAAAGAAAAGAGGAAATATTTTTTTGAATATTGAATACTTTTAAGACGGGAAATAAAGCAAAAATATAAATGTATATATTTTAATCATTGTAAGAACTTTCTGGAAATCCTTATTGTAATGTTTTAATGAAAAAAAATTAAGTTTTTTTTTTTTCTCTCTCTCTCTTTTTGTCATTAAAGAAATATTATTTTTGGTGTTTATTGTGATGTGGACAGCGTGTTTTGATGTTAAAACATCGTCAGGAGAATCTTCGTAGACCAGCTTTGGTTAACATTGCCACATGGTGTATATTTGTCCCGTCATCTTATGGAAGTGTTTGATTGTTACAATTGTTGTTATTTTGCTGCGGTTGTTTAAGAATAAAAAAAAAAACTGTGGTTAACGAGTACACGATTCGCAAACCTGTGGTTCCGAGGTCTATCACGCACACACATATAAAAGGAGCCAGTGGTGTATATATTTGTGCCTTATTGTGTGTGTGTGTGTGTGTGAGTGTGTGTGTGTGTGTGTGTGTGTATGTGTGTACATATGATTATGTATGTATTATGTATGTGTCTATATACATTCATGAGAGAGATCAAGACGGTCGCTAACAAGGCAATAAGACATCTTGGGTCAATAGAGTTCCAGGCGTTTGTAAATATGTGATTGAGTAGATATGCTTTGTATTTTCGTATGTATGTATGTATGTATCGATGTCGTTTAGGCAAGGTCATTTTGGCGTTGCGGATTCGACGTTGACCTCCTTGATCTCAAGCGTTTTAATGTTTCTGTAGTTCTTTCCCTCTCTCTCTCTCTCTCTCTCTCTCTCTCTCTCTCTCTCTCTCTCACACACACACACACACACACACACACACTCCTTTTATCTGTATGCATATATTTTTGCGCAGGTACTCGCGTGCGTGTTTGCCTCCAGTGCCAAAAAATAGCCAACAAAACTGTTTCAATATCTTCTCAGCTGCACAAAACCGTCTCTTCCCGTACACACACAAGCATCTATGTATGTATGTATGTATGTATGTATGTATGTATGTATGTATGTATGTATGTATGTATGTATGTATATATGTATGTATGTACGTACGCATGTACGTACGTACATATGTATGTATGTATGTATGTATGTCCATGCCAATACAAAATGGCGCATCGACTCGCGTCTCTTGGCGTCTGAAGGTAAATTTGCTGTTCGACAAAAGGTATTTATAAAACATTTGCCAGACTGAATCAAGTAAAATAATGGTATTAAAATTTGGCACAAGGCCGGCAAGTTTGGGGTGGGGGATAAGTCGATTACATCAACCCTAGTGTTCAACTGGTACTTATTTTTTTCGATCTCGAAAGGATGAAAGGTAAAGTCAACCTCGGCGGATTTGAACTCAGAATGTAAGGATGGATGAAATGCTGCTAAGCATTTTCCCGGTGTGTTAACGATACTGCCAGCAATAATAATAATAATAATAATAATAATAATAATAATAATAATAATAATAATAGTAATAATAATAACAACAACAACAACAACAGCAATAATAATAATAATGATAATAATAATAATAATAATAATAATAATAATAATAATAATAATAATAATAATAATGATAATAATAATAATAATAATAATAATAATAATAATAATAATAATAATAATAATAATAATAATAATAATAATGTCCGGCGTATAAACGATTCTGCTTTTGAATCCAGTAAAATATTAAAATACATTGGGATTTAACTGATTTCTATTTGTATTGTTATACGACAAAATCTTCCCTCTACAAGACCGACCGAATTGAAACATCTGATTTACATGATAACCTAGAGAAGAACTATAGAAGAGTGAAATGTCTAAATACCATCAAACTATGGTAGTGAATGCTACAGCAGAGCTAAACTACTTGTGTCAAATGAAACCGTTTGGCATGAGCTCCATAAAGCATGGATACCATGGGAAGGTCGCAAATGCTAAACGCTCATCTGGAGCAGCAAATCTTCTGGTTCCCTCAGCCTTAGTTACTGAAAAGTTTTACTTGAGGAAGGACTCAAAATTTCACTAAAAACTGTTCGGAACTTGTGCGAATCAATTCCTCGACATACTAAAACTGTGATCAATGCCAAACTTTGGCCAACTCCAAATTGAATAAGAAGACTACCAAGTTGCCATTGTTTTGCCAAACCCATATACATACATACATACATACATACATTTACATACATTATATATACATACATACATACATAGATTTATATGTATGTATGTATGTATATATATTGTGTGTGTGTGTGCGTGTATATATATATATATATATATATATATATATAT
>NC_069004.1:18373823-18374118 GCF_001194135.2 Octopus bimaculoides
ATATGGGAACATTTACGAAAAAACAACAACGGACGAGGACAGGTAGTGTAACCAACAAAAGGACGTATTAGTTTAACGCTCGGGAATAGAGAAAGTCTTTAACGTTTCGAGCTACGCTCTTCAGCAGAAAGAAATAAGGAGAAAAACAAGGAGAAAAAAATATAAATGTAGTGGTCAGCGATCTATCATGTATATATATATGAATGACATCAGAAAAGACAAACAGATAGATAGATAGATAGATAGATAGATAGATAGATAGATAGATAGATAGATAGATAGACAGACAGACAGA
>NC_069004.1:18374128-18377213 GCF_001194135.2 Octopus bimaculoides
ATAGATAGATAGATAGATAGATAGATAGATAGATAGATAGAGAGAGAGAGAGATAGATAGATAGATAGATAGATAGATAGATAGATACGTATATTATTATTTAAAGCAGTTTGATTTGGCCTCGTAATTTGAAGTGTTGTAGGCTTCTTACAGAAATATAGCTCGTCTGGCTCAGTTAGCCTACGAAACTGTAAATCGCCTTGACCCAAATCAAACTGCTTTAAATAATAATATAAGTTTATACGTCCTAAATCAGTTGAGTGCCTCTTTCTTTTGTGTCTCTACTCACCCGTACACGCGCGTGCGCATACATACTCACACATCTATATACATATCTTAGCATGCTCCTATTGTATTTCTTGACGGCAATTGCTTTTAAACTGGTAAATATCATAGCCTTTTATTCTTTCCATTGGTCATTACCCGATATGTTACTTTGTATTCTGCTTCCTAACCAAGGACCAAAATCCGAAACTGTTTCATTTGACACAAGTAGTTTAGCTCTGCTGTAGCATTCACTACCATAGTTCGATGGTATTTAGACATTTCACTCTTCTATAGTTCTTCTCTAGGTTATCATGTAAATCAGATGTTTCAATTCGGTCGGTCTTGTAGAGGGAAGATTTTGTCGTATAACAATACAGTTAAATCCGAAACTGTAATTCCTACACTTTGAAAATAATTGCTACATAGTTCCATCGTTTTTGTGTGTGTTTGTGTGATTTCCTGGACATAAAATGGTAAAAGATCATTTTGTATCTCTACAAAGCCACCATTCTACCTTATGTCGAATATTGCTGTCATTTTTGAGCTGGTGTCTCCTCTGAGTGTTTTAACTGGCCTAATCGATATCTGAATCGAGTTGTTAACATGATGAGTATTCTTTCTACAAGGTTGGAAGCTGTCTCACATCTTCGTTGTGTCTTTTCGCTGACTACTCCCATGGTCATTGCCCTATACCGTCTGTCAAAACCTTTAAACGTGTCATCCGCTTCTCTTTTCAGTTGAGCTTCTTGTTAGTTATAAGTCTTCTTATTCTAATAACCTCTTTCCTCAAACTGCTGTTCTCTGGAACTTGCTACCTCTTGTCTATAATATTCAATCCTTTCAAGTGTTATATCTATCGAAACCTTTTGAATTTGTTGGCCCCCTTCTTTCACTTCTTTGTAGTCCATTATGGTACGGTGGCCTCTAACCTTACTAAGGGCAAAATCGTATAAGACGAATGGTGTAAGTATACCCGATTGGCTTAGATATATGCTTCCTAATCATGAGAAAGAGTAGTAAGATGACGAGGAGGAGGATAAAATGATGGAGGAAGAGGAGGAGGGAAATGCACTTGTTTCACTTAAGCCGAAATTCCCGAATGCGAGGCGGAAATTCCCGAATGCGAATGCAGCAACAATTAGTCAATAGAATAATTAGTGTTAGCGTATTTGAATATATTGAACATTAAATGCTTAATATCTAATTAGAAATGCTTTTGTTGTGAAGGGAAATCGCTATTAGCTTCATTAGACGTGTTGTAACAGCGATGAGAGAATCACTAAGCGCATTTTAATATTGTAAATATATAGAAGTGAAGAATTAACATAGAGTTTGCCAGAGAGAGTTTGATAGGAGAGTTTGATAGTAGAGATTGATAGGAGAGTTTGATAGCTAGAATTTGGTAAGAAAGTTTAATAGAAGTGTTTGATAGCAAAGTTTGTTGGAAAAGCTTGATAGATGAGTTTGATAGAGATTTTGATATAAGAGTTTGAAAAGACAGTTTGATACGAGAGTTGAGAATCTGATAGAAGAATTTGACGGGAAAGTTTCATAGGTGAGTTTAATGAGAGTTCGATTGAGTTTGGTAAGTGAGGATTGTGAGAATCATCAAAAACAATAGTATCACTTCATTTTCTCTCATTTCTTTACTCTCAGACAAATGGCCAAATCCCAAAACGTCACCACACTTCTCACGATAGTTGAAATCAACAAATTCTTCGACTGATCTCTCTGATGTCTATGTATATCACATTACTTTAGAGATGTATTTTACGTGAAAGAAAATGTATTTCTATCCACATTAGAGTTGAGAGACAAACGCATGCACAAACACACACACACACACGCACACACACACACACACACACACACACACACACGTGCGCGCTCAAATACACATACATTTTAAAGGAAAATGCATAACACCGTGCCATATTGAATTAAATATGTATGAAAATCCGACCTCTCTTCCTCCACTGATGATTATGTATGTAACATATGAAACATAAAGAGCCAAACACTACAGCATCATAGGGGTATATATTTTCATATCTATACTTAGAGATCTTGTAGTTCCCAATAAATATAGCTGTGTAATTGTAGCTCTGTCTCTATGTATTGAGCACTATTCTGACATTAAGATCCTTACATAAAAAATACAAACTAGTGTGTAAGTGTTGATTTATATATATGCATATATGTACCAAATGTGTGTGTGAGTAATATATTTACACATACACACACACTGTATGTGTGTGTATATGTATGTATATATGTAGATATATATATTATTGTATGTATGTATATACACATATTTACATATACATACACCACAGCACCACATTAAAATCCAGTATAAACACACATTACACACACATACATTCACACACATGCACACGCAAAAACCACACACATGAATACGTGCGTCTGTCGCATGTATTGTTGGTGTGTTAAATTAAAACTTTAAGCAGCTGAAAAATATTAATGTTCCAAGATTTAGCTATGACCACCTGGTTAATTCTTTAACTAAACCTGACTTAAGAATAATCATAAAGAGAAATTGTAATATACATACGTACATACATGTATGTATATATGTATGTATGTTTGTGTGTATGTATGTATCTGTTTTTCTAGTAATCAGCAAATTCTTCAGAACATAATTATATTATGTTTACTCTATTGTAAATGAAATCTATTTTTCTATAGATTAGTTTTCTATAGTTATCTTACGATCCGTTGTCTAATCTGTCTGTTTGTTTGTTTGCCTGCATACACACACACACACTATTATATATATATATATATATATATATAT
>NC_069004.1:18378018-18379195 GCF_001194135.2 Octopus bimaculoides
ATATATATATATATATATATATACATGTATAGAAAGAGAGAGAGAGGGGATATAAACAAATGTATGGATAGATGCAGAGACAGAGAGATACATTGTACTTTTTGTGTTCGTGCGCGCGTGTATGTTTTTCTGTAAGAATGTATGCGCGCGTATACATTTATTTATATTTGCCAGTTTTCTTCATTCTTCAGTCATAATATTAATACTACGACTCGTCTTAGAATCATAATATTGATTTGTAACAGAAACATACAAGACGGCATATTTTGGGTGGTGTGGAAGATAAAATCGATTAAATATATCTCACTATATAACAGGTATTCTACTTTATGAACCCTGGAAAATGCAAGGTAATTTGTGAGATTTGAACTCGTAACCTTGCATTTTCCAGGGTTCATAATGTAGAATACCTGTTATATAGTGAGATATATTTAATCGATTTTATCTTCCACACCACCCAAAATATGCCGTCTTGTATGTTTCTGTTACATATCAATATTATGATTCTAAGACGAGTCGTAGTATTAATATTATGACTGACGTTCTAAAAATTCATACCAATGACTAATAGGAAGGTATATCAGAAGTACTTTAGCGTACTCTCAACCGCATTATCTCTCGTCTAAACTGTGATATGACCTATTCCGGTTTAGTAATAGGGTTAGCATTTAGGGTTAAGTTTCGGTTTTGGGGTTAAGGTTAGGTTACGGTTTAGGGTTTAAGGCTTATGGTTAGGGTTAGAGGAGGGTTTGTAGTTACGGTTAAGGTCAGGTTAGTTTTGATGTTAAGAATGTTGCTTATGATTAAGGTTTCGGGCTCCTGGTTGGTATTAGAGGTTAGGGTTACGGTAGGGTTTAGGTTATTCTCAGAGTTAGGTTTAAACTGTATACTAAAGTGCAAATGGCTAGGAAGAGCGCATGCTAAAAATGGTATCTGTTCTGTGGTAAGAAGTTTTACTTTCATACCACATTGTTTTAAAATGTTTGACTATATTCCTCCGTCTCCTGTTCCTGACGAAGAATTTTGCTCGAAACGTAAAACCACCTTTCTTTCCTTCCCTGAGCGTCTGCTAATATTTTGCATGCACCACGTCCTCACGTTGTTCTTTTTTCTGTTTGTTCTTCGTTTTTGGGGACGGGATTTACCATATATATATATATATATATATATATATATA
>NC_069004.1:18379482-18381148 GCF_001194135.2 Octopus bimaculoides
GTGTGTGTGTGTGTGTGTTTGCGTGTCTGTGTTTATCGCTTAACAATCGATGTTGGTATGTTTATGTCCGCACAACTTTGCGATTCGCCAAAACACACCCATAGGAAAAGTACTACGCTTACAAAGAATAAGTCCTGGGGTCGAATTGTTCGGTTAAAGGCGGTGCTCCAGCATGGCCTCAGTCAAATGACTGACACAAATAAAAGAATACATACATACATACATACGTACATACATACATACATACATACATACATAAATAGCTATATAAAGCACTAACCCAATGAGTTGACTCTTATTTCTAGCAATTCTGGTACTGTTTTTTACCCTCATTTATTAACTTGTCTTTAGGTTAAATTGCTAACAGGCCGCCTATATTATAATATATTTAATATATTATATTGTTTTATTTATACTATATATATATACCCGAGACAAGTTTAAAATAACGGTCACTGCATATTATTCCTTTATTGGAGCAAATTTGGGTTACAGCTGTTTCTATTAGTCATTATAGGTACATTACTGACAGGTTTAATCAATTGGTCTATTGATCAATTGAGGAAAATTGAACCACCTAAGAAAATTAATACTACTTTCGTCAGAGCCTTCATATGTAATGATTATTATTTTTCACTTGTTTCTTATATATCACTCTGTGTAAAAACCACGTTGTCTGAGCCCATCCCCGGATTTACACTATAGAATTGTGATGAACCATAAACTTTGACCATACCAAAAGATTACCTGGAGTTTTTGACTAATGTAAGTAATATTGTTAGCCTCGTCTGCCAATAGAGAGCTTATGAAGTATTTTGCCGGATTGATAACCCCTCACTATTTGTTCTATATATACATATGACATTTCAAGTGAGAGATGAGCTGGCAGAAAAGTTAGCACGCCGGGCGAAATGCTTGGCGGTATTTTATCTGTCTATACGTAGTGTGTTCAAACAACGCCGAGGTCGACTTTGCCTTTCATCCTTTCGGGGTCCATAAATTAAGCACCAGTTGCGTACTGGGGTCGATCAAATCGACTTTCCCCCTCCCCCAAAATTTCGGGCCTTGTTCCTAGAGAAGAATATTATAAGGCATATAAACATTCATACATATATATATATATGTATATATATATATTTATATGTACATACATACAGCTGTTATATATGAAGATGGATTTCTCTTGCATTGGTCGTTTTTGCTTGCAGACATTTATATGTTTGTATGTATGTGTAATATATCTCCTATCGTTTAGTTATTTCAGTCTTTGGACGGTGGCTTTGAAGGGCTTTATCGAACAAATCGACTCAAGTACCTATTTTTTAAAAGTTTGGTACTTATTCTATGGGACTTTTTTGTCGAACCGCTAGAATACGGGTGCATAAACATACCAATACCAGTTGTCAAGTAGTGGTAGGGGAAACACGCACACACACATATACTACGGACATTTATCAGTTCCGTGTGTACTAAATCCACTCACAAGCCTTTGCTTCGTCTGAGACTATGGCAGAACTTACTTGCCCAAGGTATCACACAGTGGGACTGAACCCGTGTGGTCGGGAAGAAAACTTCTTACACACAGCCATGCCTGCATACATACATACATACATACATACATACGTACGTATGTACATACATACATATATATATATATATATATATA
>NC_069004.1:18381296-18384994 GCF_001194135.2 Octopus bimaculoides
ATATATAATAGTTATCGCCAAGCGAACATGGCAGTCCCAAAATTAGGACGAAAGCTGCCGTGAATTAGCTCCAAGAAGCCATCGCCTCTAGCTAGCTATGTGACACACGAAACCTGTGTCCTTTATAACCTTCGAACAGGGGAGGTCAGCAGTTTCCCCAGTTTCCCCATATTCATACGTATATAGATAGATAGATAGATAGATAGATAGATAGATAGATAGATAGATAGATAGATAGATAGATAGATAGACTGATTGATTGATTGATTGATTGATTGATTGATTGATTGATTGATTGATTTTCTGCGTTGGATGGGAAAACGGTAACGATTGACAATTCTGCAAATGATAATAGTAATAATAATAAAGCATATAAGCGATCACAGTGTATTGGCTAATGAAAATAGTCGAATATTGGGGCATATAAGCCCTCGACAGAAAAAGTGGATTTTTGTACGCATATGTGTGTGTGTGTGCGTGTGTGTGTATGTATGTATGTACACAAATGGATGGAGCACTTTTTTGTTGATTTTACCTCTATTGGATCTTTAAACTATATATATATAAAACAGCACTACGAAGTCATATGGTTAATATATGTCTTTTGTTTATGCGCTTATTGACTGCGAGATTCGTCCAGGGAAGCGTCTCTTTTAGACGTCGTGTGTTAAAAACCACTTAATACGTTACGGGAACGAGAACGGTGGATATCGACATTTCGTTGTGGTTTCAGCACATCAGCACCGTGTACCCGAGTCACCTCGAAAGGAATTATACATATGAACAAACATTAATTATCAGTTCCACATGATTCCCCAAAACGATACAATATGACTTATTGAATCTACTAAATATAAAAAAGACACCCCCCCCCCCCCCCCCCACCTTAACCAATGCACTGTTTTTTATAGACTCTGCTTTCTCCTGTTTTAATCTTTATATCTCTTGTACAAGAAATGTTTATATAAAATTATATACACACGTTTAAGTAAATACACGTGGTTGTAGTCTTAAGCAGACTACAGCTTGTCTTGTTAATATAGAAACAGGCACCATTGTGTCTGAGGCTTTCGATTGGCTAAATTTACCCAAAAAGCTATTAACTTTTTATTTATTAATTTATGGCAAAATGAATTACAATCCCATAATTAGCATACAAAACTACATTAGTACACCAAATTTGGATAAGCAACTGAAAATTTCCCCCAAGGAGTTCTATCTGAAGAACGTGTTCTTAATATTTTAGTTTTAACTTCGAGCGAAATTCACATACCATTTGCGTTATCTACTTTCGGGCGTAGATATTGGTTTCAAGTTGTTATTTCATAGTAGTAATCATTCGTTATGTGGTAGAAAATACATCTCTTTGTAGACATACCGCCTCGACCATTCATGAGCTGTTTGGAGGGATATTTTTTTATTTCTATCTACAGCACTTCAGACATGTGGTGCACTAGCGTAGCTGGAGTGTGTGCTGCCCGGGCCGGCCCTTCAGTTTGCCGCTTCCGGGCCCCCACGGAAAATATAAATTGCCTACAGCAGACCCAAAAGTGGTGCCGCCCTCATAAAAGTACCGTCCCTCTGCTCCTTCTAGCTACGCTAGTGATGTGATGTACCCTGGTTGCCAGGTAGTGTAAGGGGGATAATAATTTCTAGATAATATGTGGCGCGATTAGAATTTTGAATATGAAATCGAAAAATGAGGAGAAAGATGCATAGAATATACATTCGTATATATTTAGTGGTTCGATTCCTGGCGATGCGCTGTGTCCCTGAGCAAGACACTTTATTTCACGTTGCTCCAGTCTACTTAGCTGGCAAAAATGAGTAGTACCTGTATTTCAAAGGAGCCAGCCTTGTCACATTCTGTTTCACGCTGAATCTCCCTGAGAACTACGTTAAGGGTATGAGTGTCTGTGGAGTGCTCAGCCACCTGCACGTTGATTTCACGAGCAAGCTGTTCCATTGATCAGATCAACTGTAGCACTCATGATCGTAAGCGACGGAGTGCCAGTGCCAGTTACATATTTCGAAATCCTGGATTGCTAAGTCCACAGCAAAGAGACCTCTTATACGCTGGGGATACAGGGATGAATTTATTACAGGTTTATTATAAATATATTATTGTTCTGGTGACTGACGTGCAACCAAGAAGTAAAACATTCTGATGTTTTATTTGCCTGGCTGTGTAGAGCAGGAGGACATGACAAAGACCCTTCAGCAAAGATATAAATTTTCATGGTATTTTTCATCCAGTAAGAAACGAGTAATGAGGTAAATATTTGCAACAATTTAATAGCTCTGATGTAAAAGTTAAACTGCTGGAGTTTTATTGCAAGATGAGCGTTCTGTTGGTCATGTATAAACTATCAACAAAGACTCTAATTATCCAGATATATTTTGATAAACTGGTCACGCATATGTTCGTGTGCACTTTAACAGCTAAGTAAAACGCATTATACACCCGGACACTCTCTCATATACAAACTACAACAATAGAACGGTTCTCTCAACGCCTAATCAAAACGCCTAATCAGACATTTTATTCAAACAGCTTTGCAGAATGTTTCTTTATAGAATGTGTGTGTGTGTGTGTGTGTGTGTGTGTGTGTGTGTGTGTGTGTGTGTGTGTGTGTGTGTGCGCGTGCGTGTTTGTGTGTGTGTGTGTGTGTGTGTGTTTGTGAGTGTGTGTGCGTGTGTGTGTACGTGTGTGTGTGTGTGTGTATGTGTGCGTATGTGTGTGTGTGTGTACGTGTTGTATTTGTTTCATCATTTTCTATCGTGCGATGATCGGAAACGTGGCTCAGTGTAACGTCAGTTAAATTTTCAGCTTAGAATTTGTCTGTGTGTATATTTATGCATATATACACATGTAGACACAAACAAGTGTGTGTGTGTGTGTGTGTGTGTGTGTGTGCTCGCCTGTGTACTTTTACTGTGATGGTGTTTTTCTTTTTTGTTAAGCCACATGGATTTTTACAATTCTGTAAATGATAATAATAATAGTATTTTATATGTCTAAAGCTTATAAGCGATCGCCGTGCAATGACTAAAGAAAATAGTTTAATAATGAGGCATATAAGCCCTCGACGGAAAAAAGTAGGTTTTCCCGTACGCGTAGGACTCGAACCCACACCTTTTCGGAGCTCATATTGCACTGTAGTTCCAATAACTACCGTTAGGCTTCGTTATCAATCGTGATACCCGCGATTGTTTTGAATTCAGATTTGTTTACGTCTGTTTATCTGCTACTTTCTCCTTCTCATTTATTTGTGACTTTACTTTTTGCCCCTTATGGCTCCTACGAAAATTCATAGTGAAAGTGCTAAGTGTCCTGCTATAACGCTGGAAGATAAATCGGCGATGATAAAGCACCATGAAAAAGCTGAAAAAGTGGTAGCAATTACACGATCTTTTGGGATGAGTTGGACAACTGTATCAGTGATTGTACATAATAAGGACAAGATTTTAGCATATATCAAACATATCAAACTATGTATTATTGAAAATGCATTCATAAATAAAGTACAGAACTGGGAATACATATATATAGGGAGAATTCACAAAAAACAACAGACGAAGACAGGTGGTGTTGAAAACAAATAGATGTATTAGTATAACGCTCGGAAATTAGGAAAGTCTTTAACGTTTCGAGCCTACGCTCTTCTACAGAAAGGAACACGGAAAGAAACAAGGAG
>NC_069004.1:18386312-18387102 GCF_001194135.2 Octopus bimaculoides
ATATATATATATATATATATATATATATACATATATATATATATACAAACACACACACACACACACATATATAAACACTATTATATAGTGAAGGCGCGTGGCTAAGCGGTGAGGGTATCTAAGAGATATCTAAGAGATACCACCATACTTGAAATAGCAGTCAAAATCTGACTCTAAAACCACATCTAATATTCAATACAGCACAAGGTGAAAAGACAAAAGACAAATAGACTAGTAAGAATTGGATAATTCCAGACCCTGGGTTTCTGGCCATGTATAAAAATGTACTCTGCCGTTGTCAATGAAATATACCATGATTTGTATATAAATACACACATATATACATAAACATACGAATACTCACGTATACGCACATTTATACCTGACTCTAAAACCACATTATATTCACTGCGGTGGTATTTTGGCAATATAGCACATGGTGTCTGGAAGGATAACTGAATGTACAATTCAAGGTATATTTCATTGATAACGACAGAGTATATGTTTATACATAGTCAGAAACCCAGGGTCTGGAATTATTCAATTTTTACTGATTCATTTGTCTTTTATCTTTTCACCTTGTGCTGTATTGAGTACTTGATGTGGTTTTAGAGTCAGGTTTTGACTGCTATTTCAAGCATGGTGGTATCTCTTAGCTATTCTTGTTTATAATTTTATATATTTATATATATATATACACATTTATACACACACAGATATGTATGTATGTATGTATGTATGTATGTATGTATGTATGTATGTATGTGTGTGTGTGTGTATGTATGTATTA
>NC_069004.1:18387112-18389538 GCF_001194135.2 Octopus bimaculoides
TATGTGTGTGTGTGTGTATGTATGTATTATGTATGTATGTATATTGAGTCGGTAGTAAACAGTAGATTTATGTGGATTGTATATGACGAAATCATTAACATACAAAGTATGAATGAATGCACAAGAAGCAAACACATAAATAACTGAGAATATTTTGATATGTCCTTCATTTCTATTGGTCAAACTGAACTCTATTGCTGGTGAATCTGGTATACATTATTAATATTATTATTCGTCCTTGTGGCAAATTGTTTAATCAATATTATTTACCTTTATTATTCATGGTTTGGAAAAAACGTCATGTGTTCCGTTACTTACATTAAAAAGAATTAAGTATATCTTGGAAAAACATTAAAACCGTTCAAGGTTAATAAATAATGAGTACGAATACCATAATAATATATTCATATCTGTGTTGTTATTTTATAGAGAAGTACCTAATGCCTTAACATTATTTTTATATCCAAAGGCGGCGAGCCGACAGAATCGTTAGTACGCCGTGAAAAATGCTTAGCGGCGTTTCGTCCGTCCTTATGTTCTGAGTTCAAATTCCGCAAGGGACCACTTTGCCTTTCATCCTTTCAGGATCAATTAAATAAGTACCAGTTGAACAGTGGAGTCGATGTGATCGACTAGCCCCTCCCCTAAAATTGCAGGCCTTGTGCCTGTATTAGAAAGGATTATTTATTATGACTGAAGACGGCAAGCTGGTAGAATGGTTAGCAGGCCGGACAAAAGACCTAGCGGTCTTTTACCCGTCTTTACGTTCTGAGCCCAAATTCTGCTGGGATCGACTTTGCCTTTCATCCTTCGATAAAATAAATACCAGTTAAATACTGGAGTCCATGTAATCGACTACCTCCCTCGCCAAAATTCCAGGCATTGTGCCTATATTAGAAAGGATTATTTTTATATCCAAAGACAGCGAGCTGACAGAATCGTTAGCGTGCCGGGTAAAATACTTAGCGGCATTTCGTCCGTACTTCGCTCTGAGTTCAAATTCCACCGGAGTCGACTTTGCCTTTCAACCTTTCGAGGTCGCTAAAAGAAGTACTAGTTGAAAACTAGGGCCGACGTAATAGACTAACCCCACTCCCCGAACTTGCTGGCCTTGTGCCAAAATTTGAAATCCTTATTTATATATCCAAATAAGGCGACATCGGGCAAAATGCTTAGCGGTATTTCGTTCGTTGTCTGGTTCTGAGTTCAAATACCGCTGAGGTCGACTTTACCTTTTATCATTTCGAGATTGGTAAAATAAGTACCAGTTAAGCACTGGGGTCAATGTAATCAACTTACTCCTTCCTCTCCGAACTTACTGGCCTTGTGCTAAAATGTGAAACTATTATCTATGTATCCATATAAGGCAACGAGTTAGCAGAATCGTTAGCAAAATGCTGAGAGGTACTTCGTCCCTCTTTACGTTCTGAGGTCAAACTCCGCCGAGGTCGACTTTACGTTTCATCCTTTCGAGGTCCATAAATAAGCATCTGCTGAGCACCAGTGTACCTTTACGTTGGTAAAATGTTAAATGTTTGGATGATAAACACTTTCTTGAACTGTTTTCTAATTCAACAACTAAGTCGGTATAATTTTTCATCTTTTCTTCTCCTTACTTTGCACATCAACGTTAAAGTTCTATAGAAATTCTGTCATTTATTCATATACACAGTATTTTCACTTCGTTATTTTCTGAGACAGGGGAGAATTATTAGCAGTATACTCTTTTATTCTTTTACTTGTTTCATGCTACGGCCATGCTGGAGCACCGCCTATAGTCGAGCAAATCGACCCCAGGACTTATTCTTTGTAAGCCTAGTACTTATTCTATCGGTCTCTTTTGCCGAACCGCTAAGTTACGGGGACGTAAACACACCAGCATCGGTTGTCCTTCATAACTTTTCTCAGAAATTTGAAACTCTATGATTAGCCATATGCAGAATAGATTTGCTACATAGTTCTGTTTAGCAGTATATTCTATGAGATTTCGTAATCATTATATGTGACTAAGACGGCGTGCTGATAGAACGGTTACTGCGCCGGACGGAATGCTCAGCGGCATTTCTTCTAGATCTTCGTTCTGAGATCAAATGATGAAGAACGCGACTTTGCCATTCATCCTTTCGGGATTGATGGAATAAGTACCAGTCGACTACGGGTGTCGATGCAATTGACTAGACTCCTGCGCCAAAATTTCAAGCCTTGAGCCTATAGTAAAATGGATAATATATTCTTCTGAAGTTTATTACTATGCAACCATATGCCATAGCTTGCATTGCCAATTAGTTAAATCGCACAGATCGTAGTCTTCGTAATAATAATAATAATAATAATAATAATAATAATAATAATAATAATAATAATAATAATAATAATAAATTCGTTTTATTGGCCACAAGGGCTAATATCAATTAAAAACATATAAG
>NC_069004.1:18394111-18394924 GCF_001194135.2 Octopus bimaculoides
TTTTCACTGCTGCAGAGGTAGCACTTTGGTCTGCGCCCCTCTACAGCAATGTGTATTCTACTGCCATCCGGCAGGTTTATTGCGTCGGGTATGGTATTTATGCTATCTTGTTCAATCTGAACAAGGAGTTGCATTTCCATGCCCAACCAGTTTTTTTTCTTTCACTCTGTTCACCTCCAGAATAGTGGCAGTCTCTTCAATGTCGAAGAGCATAGCTGCTACTAGCCAAGAGATGTTCAGTTCTGGCGGCACATGATTTATTTTTATTTCTGTCACGCGTCGACCAAGCTATGTCGGCACGAGTAATAAATCTTCCGCCTTTAATGGTGTTGTAGAGTGCCGGATGGCATCCTCTTCCGTTGGGAAGCGCACTTCCACTGTTCCAAAGCGCTTCCCTTTGGTTACGAAGCTTTTCTGGCCCCATATGAGCTTTAGAGCTATCTCCAATCTCTGCGGGGTAGCATTCTCCATCTTTTGGTATCTTGTGTTGAACACCTTGTATACTATTGTTTTTCTTTTCGTTGCTTGTATTAATGCTTGTGGAGTGTTAAGGAAGACATCATTGCCATCCCTTCTTAACAATTCCTTGGCATTCTTTATTTCTGCCATTGTCACTTTGATTTCTTCTGAGCTCTGCTTAGCTGCGGAGGCGAAACCGTTACAATGGCTACTGGTTGTGGTCTTGGTGCTGTTGCTGGTGTTGTTTTCTTTGTTCTTTTTTTCCTCCTCCCTCTCCGGTGTAGGAGCAATGGTGGAGGTGAGAGCTGGGAAGTCAGTGGCAGAAAGTTTGTTAAACAGACCTGAATCAGAAAC
>NC_069004.1:18395366-18399437 GCF_001194135.2 Octopus bimaculoides
TAACCGACTAGCTCCGCAAGAACCTAGTCGGCTTGGCTACAACAACATATAAAATTTTAAACAGATTTCAAAAGATTTCCGGGTAAAAACGGCAACAACTTACAGAGCTTCGGGAGACACGTCCATCCGCTTGAAAAGCAATAATAATAATAATAATAATAATAATAATAATAATAATAATAATAATAATAATAATAATAACAATAATAATAATAACAATAATAATAATGATAATAATAATAATAATAATCCTTTCTGTTATAGGCACAAGGCCTGAAATTTGGGAGGAGAGGACTAGTCGATTACATCGACCCCAGAATTTCCCTGGTACTTAACTTATAGACCTCGAAAGGATGAAAAGCACAGTCGACCTCGACGGAAATTAAACTCTGAACTCTCACCGCCTTAATAATAATAATAATAATAATAATAATAATAATAATAATAATAATAATAATAATAATAATAATAATAATAATAATAATGATGATGGTAATGATAATAATAATAATAATCCTCTCTATTATAAGCACAAGGCCTGAAAATTTGAGGAAGAGGACGAGTCGATTACATTGATCCCAGAATTTCACTGGTACTTAGTTTATCGATGAAAGGATGAAAGTTAGGGAGCATGAGATTTAAATTTTCTCTTGAAGAAAAATACTTAGTCAAAGAGAAAGAATCTGGGATAGTCATGGAAGAGTTGAGACAGCGCATCAAGACAATAGCAGGCAAACTTACCAGATATCAGAAAAGAATAGAGCAGCATCAACAGAAAAGATTGTTTGAGACAGACCAGGACAGATTTTATCACCAAATAAATAGTGGAGAACGAAGTACTGAAGATGAGAAACCTAATGCAGAAGACGCTAGAAAGTTCTGGAGTGATATTTGGTATAAGCCAGTTAATCATAATGTGGATATAGCATGGTTAAAGAAAATAGGGGAAGAAGTAGTTGCTGAGAAGCAGCATCCAGATCTAAAAATAATTAGTACAGTGGTTCTCAGCCGGGGTCCACATGATCCCTGAAGGTTCATATAAGATTTTAGGGGATTCACGCAACAAAATGATAAACTAGGGACCCACAATAGCATTTTAAGAGCCTCTGAAGAAATTTTGCTTTAGATGTATGTATTGGTATATATTGCAACAATCAGCTAGGTTTCTTTCTCTACCATTTTATGTATTTCAAACTACACAAGTGAATGTGTGAAAAACGAAATAGGAATTTTGAAAGAAATTTCTGTAAACTAGTTTATAAACATTAAACGGCTATGAGGTCGAACAAAATAAAATAGTAATCAAAGAGGTCCATAGATAAATAATAGTTGAGAACCCCTCCTTTAGATGTATGCATGGCATGTATTGCAAGAAACGGCTAGGGTTCTTTCTCTAACATTTTACATAATTCAACCTACAAAAGTTTAATGTGTGGAAAACAAAATAGGAATTTTGAAAGAAGTTTCTATAAAATTAGTTTTTAAATATCGAATTGCTAGGGGGGGGGGCACCAAAATAAAATAGCAATCAAAGGGGTCCGTAGGTGAAAAATGTTTGAGAACCCCTGAACTAGTGCATGTGTGTGTGTGTGTGTGTGATATACATTGTTATAGCACCAGTCATTGATTATCCGAAACAGCTGTCAAATAGGAATTGGCTACATCATTTATTTGTATACGCAAATTTTGAAAATGAACTCTCCTTGGGAATATATCCTCAGCTTCTGATATAAGTGTCACATCAATCATTGCCCACAGCCTCGATATCATAACGCGATTTCAGTATTTGCGAATTGAACAAGTCCATTTTTCCATTTCTCAATGTTGCCTCCATTGTAGACTCTATTGCACCTATAAAATATGGAATTATGTGTGCGTGTATGGGTATGTATGTATGTATGTATATACGTTTGCATATATATATATGCGCATGTGTGTGTGAGCGTTTGTGTGTGTATGTGTGTGTGTGTGTGTGTGAGCGTTTGTGTGTGTGTGTATTTATGTATGTATGTATGTACTGTGTGGTAAGGTTTCAGCAAGTGGTATAGCACTTGGTCATTTAAGAGAGTAACGATATTAAAATAAAGACCACATAATGCTTTGTGAAATACAGCCACCCAGGGTGTCCTGGTCAAAATATTAATTTAATTTGCCATTTATATTTCACGGGGCTTTTTGTGGTTTTATTATGTGCATGTATGTATGTATGTATGTATGTATGTATGTATGTATGTAGAAGACTTGAAAAATAACGAGTAGTGACTTTTCTTGAAAATAGATACAATTTGGCAGCATTGTGGTGCTATCAAGTACCGGCGAGAAAAGAGTTTGGCTTTCAATGGCATTCATGCTAACATGGTTGCTGCATTAACGCATAACATACCATCTGAATAACATACCATCTGAATGTAGGAGGAGAAAGGAAAATCTTGAAGATGATCCATCATCTGGACTACCACTGAGGAAAACATTGATCCTGTTCACCACATGGTGACGAATGACAGGCGATTGACTATAAATGATAGCCAATGTTATGAGCATATCCCGTGAGAGTGTTAAGAATATTCTGCACAATGAACTTGTCATGAGGAATGTCTCTGCTCTGTTGGTGCCATGTCTTCTGACACCTGATCAAAAATGTACCACGGTTGGCCGCAACGCTGCAAAATCTGACATTGTTTGAGGCGGATCCAACTGGTTTCCTTCAACGTTTTCTAAGCCAGGATGAATGTTGGCTACGCAACTTTGGGTCAGAGAGAAAGAGACAATCCATGCAGTGGAAACACCACTCCTCAGCTGCTCCAAAGAAGGGACATGGTCGTTTCCTCTACAGAGAAAGTGATGACCTCAGTTTCGGTGGATGCAAAGGGCATTGTTTATTGACTATCGTCAAAAGGGCCGCACCATCAATGGAGGACACTATGCCAACTTGCTGAAGCAATTACAAAAGGCTATCAAAACCAAACGCCCAGGAAAACTGACGAAGGAGCTCTTGTTTCATCGGAACAATGCTCCAGTACACAAGTGTGACTGTGGCTTTTAACTTGTTGATCACCCTTCTCATTCTCCTGATTTGATCCCATCTAAATATCCTTTGTTCCCCAGCATGAAAAAAACACTTGGCTGGGAACCAGTATCGCATTGATGATGACGTCATGTCTGTTGCTACTAGTTACTTTTGAAGTCTTTGAACTGTGGGACGCCAGTTAACCAGGAAAGAAACAATGCACTCATTAATGCATGCAAGATTCCATAGCTCTAGCATCACTCCTTCAAAGTCAGCCCCTGGACATTTCAACCGACCCTCGTATGTCCGGTCGATCTGATGGTTCACCCTGTTATTACTCCGAGGGCTTCAGTTGTGATGAAGAATCTATTTATTGCGCGAACGAACGCAGTGAGGTGACGGTGTGATTGATTCTTCAGCTTTCATCGAACACATCAACTCTACTGCACGCATTGAGTACCTAATGATTTATTTATCTATCGATCTATCTACCAATCTCTCTTTTTCTCTCTCCATATATATGTATATATATATATATATATATATGTGTGTGTGTGTGTGTGTGTGTATGTATGTGTGTATGTATGTATATATATCGAGGTCTCATTCTTTTGTTGTTACTTATTATTATTATTATTATTATTATTATTATTATTATTATTATTATTATTATTATTATTATTATTATTATTGTTATTATTATTATTATTATTATTATTATTATATACATATATGTCCAAATATATGGACATATATATACATTTACACACACCTATACATACATAAATGTATACATGTATATACATTTACATGTATGTGCAATGCCTTGGAGACACACTTCGTGGAAAAACTAGCACACAGTCTGCAGTGAATGGTTCAATATAATTATTACGACTAATCTTATCTAATTACGACTAATCTTATTTAATTACGACTTGTCTTATCGAATTATGAAACACAGTAAAACACTTGGCCTTGCTTCTCCGAGAAAATCGAAACAGTTAAGAAGGAGCGATATTCTGGTCGTGTGTGTGTGTGTGTGTGTGTGTGTGTGTGTGTGTGTG
>NC_069004.1:18399676-18401382 GCF_001194135.2 Octopus bimaculoides
TGTGTGTGTGTGTGTGTGTGTGTGTGTGTGTGTGTGTGTGTGTGTATTTCTTTATCCCGCTGTCGATTTCTGCCTTCTTCCTTTGGACATGTTAGCTTATTCTACAGACACATCACAAATATACATACTTAGTACATATGTGTGAGAGCTTGCATGTGAGAATATAGATGTATGGTGAAGGCACGTGGCATATTGGTTAGGATATTCGGCTCACGATAGCAAGGTCCTGAGTTTGATACCCGGCGGCGTGTTGTGTCCTTGAGCAAGACACTTCATTTCACGTTCCTCCAGTTCATTCAACTGGCGAAAATGTGTAGTGCCTGTAACTCAAAGGGGCCAGCTTTGTCGCATTCTGTGTCACGCTGAATCTCCTTGACAACTACGTTAGTGGTCTGTGTGTCTGTGAATTGCTCAGTCACTTCCACGTTAATTTCGTGAGAAGACTGTTCTGCTGATCGGATCAATTGAACCACTCGTCGAAACCGACGGAGTGCCAGTTATAGAGATAGATACAGGGGTTGAACAAAATAATGGAAGCACCTTGTTAATTGGAAGTTTTATTAATGAATGCGGAGTTGGTCAACCTCTGGCATCCGTCACAGGTTTAATGCATCGAGAAATTGACTCATACAGGTCCTGAACGTTTGTTAGGCGAATGGAATTTTGAGTCATTCTTCAAGTAGAACCTGCCGGAGTTCTTTCAGGGCAGCAACGATGGCGAAGGGAAGCGACTACTCGCTTTCTGCTCCAAAATGCACCGTAATAGTTCGATTATACTGAGATGGGATTATTGGGGAGGGTGACGTGGAGTGGGGTGATATGGGTAGGGTGAGGTGAGATGGGGAGGGTGAAGTGGGGTGGGTTGGTGATTTGAGGTGAGATGGGATGGTTGTGTGGGTGGTGTTTTGTTGCAATCGAAGTGGCCTACTTCACTTTTGTGTACTTGGTGCGAATTTTAAATAACATTAGCCGTGTGAATCGGCCCATTATCGCCCCTAGAAGATTTCGTTGTCATTTGAGAACGGTGTTTTGCACCATAGGAAGGACACGATAAACCAAGATGCTCAGACAATGCTTGACGTTCACTCTGCTGTGTAGAACAAACTAAAGGACCGAAAGAACTCTGTGATATGACTGCGCACATGACTATAAGGCCATCTCCACGGGCCAAAGTCAAGGTTGAAGGCTTGTTTGGGTTGTCCTTAGACACAAACTCGCAAAGCCACAACGTAGGCTAAAGGTACATGGTAATTCATCAGAAATGACAAGGATCCATTGAGGTATTAACCAGTTCTTAGAGCCTAGAAACTATTTTTCCGCACTCATCAATGTTGATGGAGTCCAGGTGAGATTTAGTAATTACAGACCATTTGGTGTATCTAGTTTTATGGATCTCATGAGGGTTGCATAACTAGTTTTCAGACGATATGGGAGTATTTAAAGAAGATTTAGACTCATTTTTTTAAACAGGTGAAGCAATTGCGTGGAGGCTTCTTTCACTTGCGTTGATGTTGATGACAGTGTTGGTATAGGTTTTGGTTTTTGTTTACTTTTTGTACTATCGCTTCTGCTAAGATGTTGGAGATGTTGTTTCATGTGGTGGTTGCGGGGTTGGTGGTCGTCGTCATCGTGCTGGTGCTGGTGGCGGTACTGGTAGTGATGCTGGTAACGATGTTGTTGTTGTTGTTGTTGTTGTTGGTGGTGGT
>NC_069004.1:18402437-18403407 GCF_001194135.2 Octopus bimaculoides
AGGGGAGAGGGGAGAGGTAGAGAGGGGGAGGGGAGGGGAGAGAGAGACAGAGAATGTGAGAGGGGAGATAACAAGACGTGGTGAAAGAGAAAGAAGAAAGGAAGCGAGGAAAATAGAGGAGGGGAGAATAATTGAGGGTAGGAGAGGGTGGTGAAGAAGATGCTGTAAGAAACTGAGACTTGAAGATCCGAAGCAGGAGAAATAAAGTAGAGGAATATTTGGCGGTACGATCATGAAAGAAAGAAAGTAAAGAGAAGAAGGAGGAGAAGAGGGAGGGAAAGTGTGATAGAACGAAGGAAGAATGATGAAGAAAGGTAATATAAGCAGACAGGTTGATAGGTAGGTAGGTAGGTAGGTAGGTAGGTAGGTAGGTAGGTAGGATAATGAAGAGAAAGAGAGAGAGAGCGAGAGAGAAAGAGAGAGAGAGAGCGAGAGAGAAAGAGAGAGAGAAAGAGAGAGAGAAAGAGAGAGAGAGAGAGAGAGAAAGAGAGAGAGAGCGAGAGAGAAAGAGAGAGAGAGAGAGCGAGAGAGAAAGAGAGAGCGAGCGAGAGAGAAAGAGAGAGGGGGGGACAAAACAACAAGAAATAATAAGGAATTGAAGGAACAGAAAAAGAAAGAATGGAAGAAAGGATGCAAAAGGTACCGAAACAATGCGGGAAAAACAAGATATGAAGAGGGAAAGGGAAGAAGAATGAAAGGATTATGGTAGAAATGCAAAAGAAAAGAAAAACATGACAGAGAGGTAACAGATATAGAAAGGAAAAGCGAGTGGGAGACGGAGAGAGAGAGAGAGAGAGAGAGTGTGTGTCAGTGTGTGTGTGTGTGGTAAGAACAAGTGTAAAAGAAAGCAATGAATGAAATTGAAAGAGAAAAAGGAAAGAAAATAGGAAAGAATGGAATAGAATAGAATAACGAACGAAAGAATAGAAGAATGATTTTTGGTAAAATATTCCCTAAATTGTTGTTATGG
>NC_069004.1:18404078-18406024 GCF_001194135.2 Octopus bimaculoides
TATAAAAACACTGAATATTAAAAGGTAGTAACTTTTTCACAGAACAACATAGAATAGCTCAATATATTGAGCAGTGATATCAAAGTTCAATAAAAGAAGACAGATTCAGGTATCAAGTTATTCCTGGTCAAAACCAACATATATTCAAGCCGGGACCATAACTATATAGAAACATATATATTTATTTATTATACCAATATATATTCTTCATACAATCCCATTCGAAATCAAAGTGGAATGACAGCGTGCATACGCATATACAGATGACTATATAGAATTAAATTAAAAGTCACGAGCGGATAAGATGACAGCGATTTAAAAGAAAGTCCTCGAATGAATCAAAAACCATCTTACGGCCGTTTCAGGGAATGTGCGAAGAGGTAGATACATCTTTTCAGCGTCGGTGATCACATTTCCTTCAGCAGAGATTCGTAGTTTTAAAAGCATTTCAAACTTTTAGAAAGTGTCTGTGTTTATGTCTTTGTGTCTATGTTTTCCCTCCACCGGTGTTGATGTGCGTACATTGCCGTGACTTAGCGGTTCGGTAAAAGAATCGATGAGTCATGGACAGGTAATTCATTTTGTCCCTGGTTTGATTTGAGTACGTGATTTGAGACACAAAAATTGCGAAATATCAATTTCCATTACTCCGGAATGGGATCTGGGTCGAGTTGTCTCGCCTGTCTATGACTTTCAGGCGTTTTAACACCCAGTGCAGCGAGGGAGTCGTACTTCAGGCGCTATTCGGCGGCGAACTGGCAAATAAACAAAACACATAGATTGAGTATGTGCAGTGAATAATGTCTACAGCACTAGTGCAGATTTTCATTACTGAATATGTGTTTGTGAGCATGTGCTTGTGTGTGCTTGCGTTTGGCCTTCACCACCGCTTGACGGCTGGTGTTGGGTTGTTTACGTTCTGTAACATAGAGCTTCGATAAAAAGAGTGATAGAATAAGTACCAAACTTTAAAATAAATAAGGGAGTCGATTGTTCGACTAAATCCTTGAAGTCGATGCCCCAGCATGGCCGCAATTCAGAAACTGCAACAAGTAAATGATAAAAGCGAGCATAATTTGAGTATATACAAATGTGGAAGAAGTGAGTATATAGCCGTGTTCGATAAAGTATGTGTAGGTACGTCCTTTAGAATTCAAGGGGTTATCATTAAATTTGTTTAGCTTACCTTAGAGAAGAACAAAATGAGGTGACGGGCTAAATAAAAATATCCATTCAATTAGATTATCTTTGAAAACACACGACAAAATACAGTAGAATAGTTTTAAAATAAGCATTTCAGATTGAGGAATGGTGTTAAAATGAAGGTATGTATGAAGTTGCTGAGAGCATGAAAGAAAAGAGATATAACGAAGGCAGGTTAACGATATGGAAGATAAAATAAGGTAAGATAAATAGGTAAATAATTAGAAAAAAATACGTATGATTGTAAATCGTACAAGTAAATACATACATCTAGAAAAAGGTCATTATAAACGCAAATACATCTCGATATAACTCCATGCATCTGTATTAAGAAAGGTATAATTACAATAGGAAAACAAAGTACTGAACGAACCGTGAAAAACATCCCCATAATATATAAAAATACATGAATGTATTTGATATTGTATGCGTCAGTATATGTTACAGGGATACATATAAATAGACATATACACACATAAGCAAGCATACATACATACGTACATACATACGTGTGTATGTATGTATGTATGTAGGTGTAACTACATGAATGTGTGTAAGAACAAAGTAAGGGAGGTTGTACATTATATACAGATAAAAGTATGGAAGGAATCACAGCTAGGATTATAATTAAATCTATGGCAGGTTCATGTGGCTTTACCTAATACGAAGAGACTGGATGGATTAATTTAGCCACGTAAGCGTTCTATTGCATATATATATATATATATATATATATATATATA
>NC_069004.1:18410506-18410968 GCF_001194135.2 Octopus bimaculoides
TATATATATATATATGGGAGGCAAGAAAAAGTGCAAGTTGAAGCTTGAATGGTGGTGGTGATGATGGTGATAGTGGTGGTGGTGATGTGTATGTGTTTGTATGTATGTGTGTGCGTGTGTATGTGTGTGTGTGTGTGTGCTTAGTGGGCGGTGTATGCTATACACACAATAGGTCAAAGAGATCATTTTGCAACGTTATATTTTTCGTTTTAGTCGAACAAATCGACACCTTGTACTTATTCGTTGAATGAACCCCAGTGTCTCTTTTGCTCGACTACAGGGACATAAACTAACCAAAACCAGTTGTAAAGCAGTGGTGGTGGACAAGCCCAAACCTATGTGCACGCGTGTGTGTGAGAGTATGTATGCATAAGTATATGAGTGTGTACATATATATATATACTTATGTAAGTATAGATAGATAGATAGATAGATAGATAGATAGATAGATATGTGTGTGTG
>NC_069004.1:18413478-18414869 GCF_001194135.2 Octopus bimaculoides
GCCAAATCCATTCACAAGGGATATAGTAGAAGACAGGGTACTGTGCAGTGGGACTGAACCCAAGACTTCATGGTCGAGAAGCAATCTCCTCAACCACGTCTGCGCCTATGTATGAGAATGAAACCAAATGTCGAAATTAATCTAAAAACTGTTCTGAAAATTATTCTAGACAATGTAATGACCGTAACGTTTAGTCTGGGTGCATCAACTCATAATCAGAGGGAAGAGGGTGATAGTGTTTGAATGAAAGTATCCTGGTTTAAATCCACAAACAGAATGGGACACAAGAAGTAATGAATAATAAAGGCGGTGAGCTGGCAGAACCGTTAGCAGGCCGGGCGAAATGCTTAGCGTATTTCGTCTGTCTTTATGTTCTGAGTTCAAATTCCGCCGAGGTCGACTTTGCCTTTCATCCTTTTGGGGTCGATAAATTAAGTACCAGTTGCGTCCTGGGGTCGATCTAATCGACTGATCCCTCCACCAAAATTTCGGGCCTTGTGCCTAGAATAGAAAAGAATAATAAAGGAGGAATTTGAGAAGAGAAAAGTAACTACGGCGGAATATAATGGAAGACAAAGGAAGGAAGGAAAGAAGAAGAAGAAGAAGAAGAAGAAGGGAAGGGGATAGAGTAAAAGAAAGAAGAATGGAATGTGTAAGAAGACCTTTAGAGCAAGGTGATTTTCGAATGTATTTTGCAGTCCAGATGCTATGCTTTCCAGTTTGCAAGAATGAACTTGTCCACGTGAAGGCATCTAATGAATACGTCAGTTTTATAGTTAAAGCAGATATTAAAATCTTTGGGAATTTTTTTAGAATCATGCCCTCTCAGATACTCAAAGTTTGCACCTTTTGGTGTCATTAATATATGCCTTTAACTCCTCGAGAACTCTCCAATGGATATATTTGACATGTATGTATTTTAAAGATTACCTCTGGCCTTCTAATCTCACGGTTGTCCTCTTGTTTATACCAAAAATGGTGACATATGGTGGTACAACTGTTATTTAAATCGATCTTCTATCATACGGATAACATATTTTCTCCATTATTTTATGCAGCACGATTGAGATAGTTTCTGCCTTATTGACTGAATGTCGAATACTCGGTCTAAGAGGCATTTTTTTTTTCTTCATAAACCTCCTGAGACTAGAATTGGCATGAATTTAGATGTTATTAATGATTTTAGGTTTGGAATGCAGGAGTATCTTTTATCTTTTATCTTTTATCTTTTATCTTTAACTTGTTTCAGTCGTAAGACTGCGGCCTTGCTGGAGCGCCGGCTTGAAGAATTTTTAGTCGAAAGAATCAAACCCAGTACATTTTTTTTGCTATTGCCAGACCACGAAGTTACAGAGACGTAAACACACACACACACACACACACAGACACAC
>NC_069004.1:18415007-18416775 GCF_001194135.2 Octopus bimaculoides
ATATATATATATATATATATATATATATATACACGACGGGTTTCTTCCAGTTTCTGTCTACCAAATTCACTCACAAGGCTTTGGGCGGCTCGAGATTAGAGTAGAAGACACTTACCCAAGGTGCTACGTAGTGGGACTGAACCCTGAACCATGTGGCTAGGAAGCCAGCTTCTTACCACACGGTTATGCCTGCGTCTGTGTAACTGATTTTTCATTGTTCGCTGGTTGAAGATGCTATTGTAATGGTTTGATTTATTTGTAATATTGTTCAAATGCTTGACTAGAAGGGCCAGAAATTTTCCACCTACCTTAGTCTTAACGTTTGAAATAAACTGGATAAGAACTAGATTATTTTCATGGGCCTATTGCATGGTTGGGGTATAAACGATCTGTTCTTTGAAGCCACCATTTAGTGGGAAGTGGCCTGCTACACACGCAGACTGCCTTGGGTTTTTGAAAATACGAGGATGGTAGCAAGATAGTCTGTTAATGTGCCTTAATTGCACATTGGGTTTGTGGAAGAGCTTCGGAGAACATGCATTGGTACAATATCTAAAAATTGCATGCACTATATATGTGTGTATGTGTGCGTATACATGAATCACTGAGAGAGAGAGAGAGACCCCATTCCCATGTCTCGGTGACTCAACACTCAAAGTTTCATGATTCCGTTCCATCGGGCGACTGGTAACAACTCAGCGCGAATTCTATTCATAGCAAAATCATTTTCATCCATAAGTTGGGGCAATGTTCGTACCACATTCACTCATAACAAACAGAACTGGTTTAGATTTAATTACAAATAAATAAATAGCTATATAAATATTTAAGAAAACTACAAAAGACACAGGATTGTGATAGAAAATGGTGCTCGATATAAATAGCAATGGAAAAGAATAATAGTAGAGGTGTTGGCTTGGATGGGCTGCATTTCTGATAGTCTTCTATGCGGATGTGTCTATGTGTATGTGTTTATGTGTTCGCACGCGTGAGTGTAAGAGAGAGTGCTGCGGAAGAGATTGACAGAGAGACAGACGGAGATGGAGGAAAAGACATATAAAGAGGTATATTGGTAGAGAGGGCATTGGACAGAGTTACAGATAGTGAGAAGGATATATGTGTACATATGTGAGTGTGCGCGCGTAAATGTGTGTGTCTATTTATATATAAATATATATATACATACATACATACATACATACATACATGTACATATTTATATATATAATATACGTACATATATATACATATAAATACACACACACACATACACACAAGCACACACACACGTATACGCACACATACAGCCTGGCAGACAGGTCGCTTGAGCGAGCCAGTGATAGATAGACAGACAGACAGACAGATATAAAGGACATAAAAATAGGAGGAAAAGCGGAGTAGGAAAGGAGAGCTTCTTTCCGTACCTAATGGAAAACGGCGATTTAGAATGTGTAATGGAATTAAAAGCTATGAACTTTGACCTTGTCGCTAGGCAACGAAGCTGATGATAATTAACGAAACACAGTGGGAGGGAGAGACTGTACTAATGAGAAATTAATTAAATTGGATAAGACATCGCTTTACATTGCCGCTTAAATCAATAATTCATTGGAGCAGCCGACATTTTATAACTGACAGTCAGGCAAAGCAGTCAGTAAGGCAAGCAGGCGGGAACGCCGTTCTTCTCAATGAATACGTTCCCATTCTGTATGTATGCATGCACATACATATATACATATATATATATATATATATATATATATATATA
>NC_069004.1:18417579-18419701 GCF_001194135.2 Octopus bimaculoides
TATATACAGGACGTCAACAACAGTAAACAACATGAAATACGAAAACACTGTTTTCTCCCTCATTTTTCTCCTCTCCACCGTTTTCTATCTATCTCGCTCTCTCCCTTTCTCTTTTTCTCTTTCTCGTTGCTCACGCGTGACCATCGTCCATCTTTCTTTTCCTTCAGGACTGTCCTAAAGTCTGGATGTATTCTACCTCTCTCTTCTATCTTTTCTCTTTTCAAAGAAAATATTTCTCCAGCATTTGCTATTTTACCCTCGTTCTGGTCTAACGACCCTCCATGTATTTTTGTCGTTCGGTTTCCTTGTATGTCTCCACTGTCCTGTTTTTGTTCCCAGCTTTGACCTTCCATAAATCCAAAATTTTATTTTGGTACTTATGAGAGCAGCTGTCTTGTCTTATGAGAGCAGCTGTCTTGTCGTTCAATGCTCCAAATGAGGAGTAGATAGACAACCGACAACTGATGGAGGGTCGTTCTTTATGTTACTTGTCCTGTTTTCCATTTATTTCTCTCGTTGTTTTCGTATTTCATGTTTTTACAGTTGGTGACGTCCCGTACCCATATATGCATATATATGTATGTATGTATGTATGTATGTATGTATGTATGTATTATGTAAGTATGTATGTATGTATGTATAATGATAAGGAGAACAGAGATTTTTCACATCCATAATTTTATTTAAAAGTTATTTACAGTATCTTTACCTTCACGTGTTTCGACTGCAGCGACTGCACATTGTTTGGATATGCACCTTAGCATCATGGCCGGTGCAGTTTCATCAGGGTCCTCCCCCTCTGCTGTTTCGAAGTACTTACTCTACGGAAAATATGTAGTCCTCAATAGCAAAGTTGGATTTACCCAGTGAGAAAAGTTATCCGAGCTACACAACTTACTGTTAGCTTGGGTACTAAATAAGGACCGTTGTGGTTATCCGGCATCTGAAACCGACTTGAGTGGAAATACGGTAACCCCCAGGATAACATATCCTTTTAAACTCATTTTGAATCATGTGTGTGTGTGTGTGTGTGTGTGTGTGTGTGTGCGTACGTGTAAGTATGTATGTATGTATGTATGCATGTATGTGTGTATGCACGTGTGTGTGTCATTGTCCTTGTGTTTGTCTTTCATTGCCACTTGAGAACCGGTGTTGGTGTGTTTAAGTCCTCGTAATTCAACGGTTCGTCAAAAGAAGCCGATTGAATAAATATCTGGCTTTAAATGAAAACAAGTACTGGGGTCTGTCAGTTCGACTAAAATTCCTCAAGGTGGTGCTCCAACGTGGCCGCAGTCTAATGACTGAAACAAGTAAAAGAAATAATTAGCTTGAAATGTTGGCACAAGGACAGCAATTTTATAGGAAGGATAAGACGATTATATCGGCCCACAGTAGTCAACTGGTACATATATCGAAGACAGAGTTCACCTCGGCCTAATTTGAACTCAAAACATGAAGACGGACGCAATACCGCTAAGCATTTTGCTTGGCGTACTAACGATTGCTCCAGCTCGCCGCCTTACTTATTACACAAATACTGGTTTACAATTTTGGCACAAGGCCAGCAATTTCGAGAGAGACTGTAAGTCGATTACGTCAACCCCAGTGTTGACGTAATCGAAGGTAGAGTCGATCTCGGCATAAATTGAACTCCGAACATAAAGATTGACACAATACTTTGTCGGTCACGCTAACGATTCTGCCAGCTCGCCGTATGAATAAATATATTTAAATTTTATTACAAATGCCATTTTAAAAAAATACCTATCTTTTCTCTTTTACTCAGTCTCTGGAATTATTTTTTAAAGTCTGGTACTTATTCTTTTCTACTCTGGGCACAAGGCCCGAAATTTTGGGGTAGGGGGCCAGTCGATTGGATCAACCCCAGTACGCAACAAGTACTTAATTTATCGACCCTGAAGGGATGAAAGACAAAGTCGAACTCGGTGGAATTTGAACTCAGAACGTAAAGACAGACGAAATACCGCTAAGCATTTCGCCCGGCGTGCTAACGTTTCTCCCAGCTCACCGCCCTAATCTGATACTTATTCTATCAGTCTGCTAAGTGGCGAAAATTGGTTGTCAAGAATGGTGAAGGACAAACACAAAGAACCACCCACTC
>NC_069004.1:18423526-18431368 GCF_001194135.2 Octopus bimaculoides
TATATATATATATATATATATATATACATATATATACACACACATATATGTGTGTATGTGTATCCATATATATATATATGTATATATATATATATATAAATATATATATATATATACGTACATAAATACGTATGTACACACACACACACACACACACACACACACACACACATATATATATATATATATATATATATATGCACGCACATAGAAACATGCATAGATATAGATACATGCATATACGCATACATACATATATATATAAATATGCATACATATTCACTCACACAAATATACACACGTATTGATATAGCTATAGCCATATATATAAATATAATAATCATATGAATGGAATTTCCCAAGCTGTGTGCATACGTGCGTATATCTATGCATGTATGTCTATGCACTTATGTAAATATGTGTGTGTGTACAAATATTATATATTTGTATACATATGTACACACACACATACACACACATATACACATAGATATGGATATCTATGTGCATATGTATACATATAGACAAATTCATATCAAGGCGTACATACATAAACAGACGCATTCGCATGATCATATACTTGTCTATAAGCGCACAAATATATATATACGGAACGAAGACACACAGACACACGCACTGCCGCACATATTCTCTTCCCACCTCTTTCTCTCTTTCTCTCTCTCTCTCTCTCCCTCTCTATCTCTTTCTCTCTCTCTCTTACACACACAAACACACACACAAGCACACAGGCAAAAACACAGCGCGTACGCGTACGAAAGTTCGTGCAATCGGCAAATTAATGTGAGGAATTGGACAGAGAGACACCGTTTTCCTTTCAAAGACCCCCATCACTACATTACAAACAGTCACACACAGGCACGCATGCACAAACACGCACACACACACACACACACACATACACGCACACACACGTGCGCACATATACACACACATACACGCACGAACGTGCACATGTACATACACCCCCCCCCATATCCCTCTCCTTTTCCTCCCCCTCCTCCTCCTCATCATCATCCCCACAACCAACACCATCACCACCATCATCATCATCGCCATCATTATCATCATCATCATCATCGTCATCATCGTCGTCATCATAATTCCTGTAACAGGTTGTAGCCGTTGTGCTAGACCACAGGAACCCTTGTTAGACTGTTCTGTAAATACAGTTCTTATGAATGGCATTCTCAGGAAATTCGGTGCAATTTTGTTTTTTTTTTAAGTAAATAAACCATTTCTCTCTGATGCCGACACCTAATGACTCTTGCCCCTCCACCGCTTGCTTCCCCACCATCCAACCACCCCTCTCGTGCCCCACCACATTCCACCTTACCTTCTGCGAAGCCCTCAAATACCCTTCCATACACAAATAAACAACTCAGTGAATAAACAATGAACCCTACTGAGGACCTAACATAAATATATATATTTAGGTATATCTATAATTTATATATATATATATATATATATACATAAGTGTGGGTGTGTGTGTGTGTGTGTGAGATTCTGTATGTGTGTGTGTGTGTCTATAGAGGTATATATGCATTTGTGCACACATTCATATATATATATATATATATGTGTGTGTGTGTGTGTGTGTGTATGAGCAAATTAGCTAGTTAAAAAATCTCTGTAAGAGATAAAAGCAGTAACTATACGGAAAAGTAATGTTTACCTCCGCTTAAACATGGCTGTTCCGAAGGAACCGGCGTTACTGCTATTTTTAACCCCAGGAGGACACCTCCTCAGCTGGTTATTTAATGCAATCTGCACCCAATATATACTGCGAACAGGGGAATGAATCGCTGCCATCTTCCAAGCACGAGACCACCAGACCGTACGGTTTCGACCTCTTTGTGGTCATCCTCGGTGTCGGATACGTGTCCGCTAAGGATAGCAGTGATTCGCTCCAGCTCACAATATACAGAAATCAAGTGACACACGGTCACTGATCTTGCAACCAGCAAATTAGCTTGTTGGAAGATTTGTATATTGAAAGCAGGGGAGTGAACACCTAACACCGAGGATGACCACAAAGAGGTCGAAATTGTACGGTCTGGTGGTCTCGTGGCTGGAAGATGTTTTTCATACTTTCGTAGTCGATAAATACATTACCAACCGCAGATGCATACATTTATAGCATTCTGCATACATTTAAACTTACATTTATATATGAGATGAATAAGGAAATGTGTAAATGTATAGTATTGAAAAGAAATCTTGTTCCTTTAAATTGAGATTTGATTTTTGGAAAAAGGAAAAAGTCACAATGAGCAAGATCTAAGGAATACGGCGGTTGTCGCATTCGTGCTATGCTGTGCTAGGACCAAATCTATAGCAACTAAAAGCATTTTTGGCATTGACCCGCAGAGAGTTTCTCCGGTGCATGAAAGAATAGCATGATGAGTCCTTCAAGCTGTGCAAACCGGAAAGAAAACTAGGGGTAGTCCAAAAATGAGGTGGTTGGATAAGTTGCAACTTAACGTAGATTTTGAGCTAAAATACCGAATACTGCGTTATTTATCTAGTCCGCTAGAAAATCTCTGTTCGAGATAGAAGCAATATACGAACCAAAAGGTAGTGTTTATCGCCACTTTAACGTGGGTATTTTCTAAGAAACGACGATACTGTTATTTGAACCCTAGGAAAATGTCTCCTCCAGTTGGTTATTTAGTGCGCTTTTGCACTCGATGATCATGGCAAGCGAAATCCCAGACATCGATGTTTCGAGTTTTTTGACTCTTGTAAATCGGATGTACTTAAGAGAGGCAACTCTGAACAAACTTATAAAGCGATGGCTTTAAGTAAAATTCAGTCGACAACGTTAACTGATTTGCGCTGGTAGATCGCCCGATCGAGGAAAATAACGAAATGTTACCGCCATTCCTGGCAGATGGCGACACAGAACAACCGATTGTTTTCATACCTTTTTACCATTAGAGAGGTATTTTCTCCTCAGTAACTACTGGGAATTTGCCTTTTAGCAGTTGAAATATGTCACAAACATGTTCTAACTAACCTAAATTTTGCTCATACCGAAACACTGCTTGACGCTAACATTTCGTTATTTGCCTCGAGCGAACAACCTAGCGGCGCAAATCAGTCAACGCTGTTGACTGAATTTTACTTAAAGCCATCGCTTTATAAGTTTGTTCAGAGTTGCGTCTCTTAGGTACATTTGATTGACAAGAGACGAAAAACTCGAATCATGGATATGCGGGATTCCTGATAGATGATGACACTAACCAAACCGGGTGTTTTCACCTTTTTGTCATAAGAGAGATATTTTCTCTCTTATTTTCACATGTATGTGTGTGCGTGCGCGCGCGTTTATTTACATAAACATATTATTATGTATATATATGTATACGTATATATATGTATATGTATATATTTATACATATATACCAAATCCACTCACACGGCTTTAGTCTGCCCGAGGCTATATAGTAGAAGACAATTGCCCAAGGTGCCATGCAGTGGGACTGAACCCAGAACCATGTGGTTGAGAAGCAAGCTTCTTACCACACACCCATTCCTGCGCCTGCGTAAACATATTACGTATATATATATATATACATACATACATACATACATACATGCATACATACATACATACATACATACACACACTAAAATTCCGAGTTGAATTCAATGAAGAGCGATTAAACCATCTTTTGCACAAAAATTCTCGTCAAACGACAAGGTAACTGTCAGAGAAAATGGAATACTCCCACACTGCTATAGAGAAGCATCTTCACTGGATGGGAAAAGTTCAGAAGTATGGAGCATGGGTTCCGCATTCGTTAAGTGACAACAACAAAAATCAACGAACCACACTCTCCGCTGGTTTGCTTGCTCGTTACTGCTCAACTCATGGACACAAGCAACGATTTCTTTACCGAATCGTTACTGCAGTATAAGGAATGGCTTAGCCGCGGTAAACAAGCGACACCGCGCGTGAAACAAGATCTTCATCCGCGTAAAACGATGTGCGTGTGGTGGGACTGGGAAGGGATTATCCATTACGAATTGCTTCAAAGGAACCAAACGCTCAACAGATGGAACGACTCAACACGGCTATTCAAGAGAAAAGACCTAATTGGCAGCATGGAGTTCTTCTGCTGCACGACAACGCCCACCATTATATCGCCAATATGACCAAGGAAGCCATTCAAACGCATGGGTGGGAAGTGCTGCCACACCCGCCGTACTCTCCTGATTTGGCACCAACGAATTTCCACCTCTTTCGATCTCTTTCAAATGCTATGCGCGGAGTTTCGTTCAATACTGATACAGAATTGAGAGCTTGGTTGGATCAATTTTTCGAGTCAAAATCGGGTGATTTGTAACGCGGTATTGAAAATCTTCTTGAACGTTGGGAAGAAGTTGTAAACAACAAGGGTGAATACATTGTTGATAAAGTAGCTGTTATTTTTTTTTTATTAAACTTTTCAAAAAATTTAAATTTAAAAACTTAGTTGCCAACCCAATATATATATAATTATAAATTTAGTATATAGAATTACATACAAGGTTTTTAATTCACGCTGACCACTTGGTAAAATCATTAAAGTGATTTTATCCTTAATTCTATATAAAGGATAGAAATAGAAATATATATTTTTGCTCCTGATCAAATGGCATTCGCTGCGAGGCAATTTTGATAAAACAAAAATGCATGGGGTTGAGATGAGAAGATAAAATTGATATTTTGTTCTAGTATATACGTACAAATATATGTAAATAGTCGTGGGGTTATGCTGTGTACCCAAGTATTTGTATGTATATGCTTTGACATAATGTACTGAGGGTAGCAAGATGTCTTCATAACATTTAGCTTGAAATCGTTTGATATACAACTGATCTAAAGGTCTTATTTAATTTTTCATCTGCACGATAACAACCTGTGCTAGTGGAGTAGTGAGATGGGTTTTTAGAGCCATTTGGCATCTATTTCTAGCGTGTAGGTGTGACTAATCCGCAACTTTTAATATAATTATTTATATAGTTGTGTGGGGGGGGGCGCGTGTGTGTACGTGTGTAATACACACACCAGTGGGTGCTGAAAAGGTCCTGGCTTTAAGGGTATCGCGAAAGGCCTGGTTGAGGCCCAACCTTCCGAGTTCTTTTGAAGGGATTAGAAAAACGAAGGTGTTGCTACAAGTTTGTGAATCTCAGAGGGGACTATGTTAGATAAAATCATGATCAACTGATCCTCCTGTATTTTCTTGTACCCAAAGCTAGGAACTTTTCAGCACCCTCTCTCTCTCTCCCTCACACACACAAACACACACACACACACACACATATATACAGGGTGTCCCAAAAGTCACTGATGGGTTTCAATTTTTAATAACTTCCTAAACTTCACAAATAAATGCATGAAATTTTAATACAATATAAAAGGACATTATGGAAATTAATTATTTAACCTTTTCCCTCTCTTTTCAGCTTTTCTGTGCTTTCATATAAATGGGTTCATCAACAAACAAAATTCGCGTTTTGGGGGCTCGTTGGTGTACTGCTCCCGGGTTCTCAGAGCCCCCAAAACAGGAATTTTGTTTGTTGATGAATTCATTCAAATGAAAGCACATAAGATCCGAAAAGAGAGGAAAAAGGCTAAAAAATTAATTTCCATAATGTCCTTTATATTGTTTCAAAATTTCATGCATTTATTTGTAAAGTTTAGGAAGTTATCAAAAATTGAAACCCATCAGTGAATTTTGGGACACCCTGCATATCTATATATTTATATATATGACTTAAGAGAAAGAAAATGGAAATTGCATGTCTCCTTCTTCACGACTTGTAAGTTCCAGTTTCTTTCTCTCATGTCTTTATAAACGTTATATGTGAACAGAGGAGTTTCTGAAGTAGACTGTTGCTGGCATCAGGTAACCGAATGTTATAAACAGGCTTTAAACAGCATACTATAAGGAGTATACCCAAATATAAAATTAATACCTATATTTATAAATACACACACACACACACACACACACACACACACACATACACACACACGTGTGTGTGTGTTTGTATTTCTTGGATTATGTTTCTCTTTCTATTTTATTTGACTATGTCTCTTTCCTGTCATCGCCATTCACATATGTTATCTTAACTATAGTATAATATATCCTAATTCTTTAGGATGGATAGTGGAATAGTTTGATAGAACATGAATCGATGTATCTGCGCGCGCGCGTGTGTGTGTATATACGCAAAGAATGTTATTGGCTGATTTGGTCACATAAACAAAATAAACTTCCGCTTTTTATGAAATAACGACGTATGCTAACTAGGGTCTGTGTGTGAGAGCGTATTTGTACGTGAACATATTTGTATGACTGTGTCTAAGAATATCCACATAAAGCGTATGTGTGTGTATATTGGTGCTGCTATCAATGCTCTTAAAATAACATTTCTGTCCATCTAAACCAGAAACTCCAATAGTTGCGGCCATTTTGCTATGCACCTATGTACATTTACTGAAACATATACATTGTCTTTAACCAGACCTCCTATCTCAATCTTTAATCCCAATTTATTTTGCTTCTCTCCATATTTTCCATTTAATTTCCTTGTTTTTTTATATATTTATTTACTTATGTCATTCTCTTTTTTCCCGCCAAATCTATGGGAAGCAAATCTTTTATCTTTATACCTCTTACTTGTCTCAGTCGTTAGACTGGGGCCATGCTGGGGCACTACCTTGAAGAATTTTTAGTCGAATGGATCGACTATAGTATTTTTATTTTAAGCATCATACTTATTCTAACGATCTTTTTTGCTGAACCGCTACATTTTATGACATTTACTATATTTTATAGTATTCTTTTCCTCAATTCCTATTTTTCTACTTTCTTAACTTCCTTAGTGCGCCCCATATATAGTAATTCTAGGATTTGTAAAGTGTGAAATTTATGGTCTATATTTATTGTCTGTGACTATATAATGAAACAATTTGTTATTGATAGCAGAGTCTTGTGTTTTAACTTGCCATGGGAAATTCTGAAGTATTGTCTGTTTATTATGTTACAGCACGATTGTATTTATGTGTGTGTGTGTGTGCTGCGTGTGTGTGTTTGTGTGTGTGTGTTTTTGTGTGTAAATGTGGGTGTTTGCATGCATGCATGCATGTGGGTGGGTAAGATTATATACATTTAAACAGATATATATATAAATGTGTGTGTACCTATTTATATATGTCTGACGGCAGGTGTAGTGTTAGCTATATAATTAACACAAATTACGAAACAGCTGCCAAGTAATAGAATAAACCTCTATTTTTTCACTTCATTTTTTATCCATTCAATTTGGAATTTACATACATATATATATATATATACACATATAAATGTATGTGTGTATATGTGTGTGTGAGCGTGCGCGCGCGTGTGTGACGTGATACTCCCTTTACTCTTTTACTTGTTTTAGTCATTTGACTGCGGCCATGCTGGACCACCACCTTTAGTCGAGCAAATCGACTCCAGGACTTATTCTTTGTAAGCCTAGTACTTATTCTATCGGTCTCTTTTGCTGAACCGCTAAGTTACGGGGACGTAAGCACACCAGCATCGGTTGTCAAGCGATGTTGGGGGGACAAACGCACACACAAACTTATACACACACATACATATATATATACATATATACGACAGGCTTCTTTCAGTTTCCGTCTGCCAAATCCACTCACAAGGCTTTGGTCGGCCGAAGGCTTTAGTAGAAGACACTTACCCAAGGTGCCACGCAGTGGGACTGAACCTGGAACCATGTGGTTCATAAGCAAGCTACTTACCACAAAGCCACTCCTACGCC
>NC_069004.1:18433637-18434432 GCF_001194135.2 Octopus bimaculoides
ATATATATATATATATATATATATATATATACAGATGTTATGCATATTCTTTCCTTTCAGTCATTTAACTGCGGCCATGCTGGGCTAATCCTTTGTAAGCCTAGTACTTATTCTATCGGTCTCTTTCGCCGGAATGCAAGGTTGCCGGGACGTGAACGCACTAGCTTCGGTTGTCAAGCGATGGTGAGGGACAAACACACACACACACACACACACACAACGGTCTTTCAGTTGCCGTCTACCAAATCCATTCACAAGGCTTTGGTCAGCCTGGGGCTATATTAGAAGACGTTTTCCGAAGGTGCCACGCAGTGGGACTGAACCTGGAACTATGTTGTTGGTAGCCAAACTTATAACCATACAGAGAGGTATACATACATACATACATACATACATACATACATACATACATACATACATACATTCATACATATGAATATATATCCGCTAAGTTACGAGGACGTAAACACACCAACATCGGTTGTGAAGCGACGGTGGGGGAATAAACAAAGACACACAAATACATACATACATACATACATACATACATACATATATATATATATATACACGATGGGCTTCTTTCAGTTTCCGTCTACCAAATCCACTCACAATACTCTGGTCGGTCGGAGGCTATAGTAGAAGACACTTGCCTGAGGTGTCACGCAGTGGGACTGAACGCGGAACCATGTGGTTTTGAAGCAAGCTTCTTACCACACACCTACCCCTACGCCTATACTTATACATATGTACATTTACACTCTTGTCTCCGTATTCTTTCTGTTGAAGAGCGTA
>NC_069004.1:18437055-18438540 GCF_001194135.2 Octopus bimaculoides
ATATATGTATATATACACAGGCATATATCTATATATACATATACATATACACACACACATATATATATGTATACATGCGTGTGTTTATGTATGCATATATATATATATATATATATATATATAAATTTAAATGTTACCGTTTATAAATGGAAGGGGAAAGGAGCACTCAATACACAATTTACATGTTTACAGTGTTTATTTACACTGAATTCCATCTATCCTGAATTGTGTGAGTTTCATTCCACTGCCATCTTTTAGACTGCACACACACACACACGCGCGCGCGCGCGCGCGAACATATACACACACATATACACACACGTACACATACACACATGTGTGTATGTATGTACATACATTGACACACACGCATATATATACACACACACACACATACACATATACACACATATGAACACGTATACATATATACACATATATGAACAGATATGATATTAATATACTTTATATATGTATTCACATGTATACGTATATCCTCACATGCATGCGTGTATATATATATATATATATATATATATACATATATACATGCCTACCTCTCCATAATGTATAAATACATTACATTTAAAGCCACACGTTGCATGCAGTTCATTGTCTCAATGTTGAATAACATTCTCAGATCAAACCTGATCGATATTTGTCTTTTTGGGGCTTATGTACATTCATTGCTGTTTGATGTCATTAAAATAGAAATATCAGACAACACACTTCACCATGTCTCCACCCGGATTAACATAAACAAGGTGAAAAATCAACGCCGAATTACTAAAAGGGGGAGAACAACAATGAAACAGTCAGAAGTTTTATGATAGGTGAATGAAGGTAGTGATAGAGTGAGTGAGTGAATAAGAGACACACACTATATAAAGGTGGATGTGTTGAAGTTTGAAGTTTTCATATGTTTATTTTTTTATATATTGTGTTATTATTTATACTACATCACACGCAGAACCTTCCCTGCGTTGGATCTTGAGCCTACATTGAACCATGGACGTTTGTTTTGTATATGGTCCATACTTGTGAATGTATGCATGACTGGAAGTACAAATCCGTGCATGCCTTTGTGCAGTGTCTCTCAACAATTATTTTTTACCTATGGACTCCTTTGATTCTTATTATATTCTACTGCATCCCCACAACCATTCGACCCCCTCCTTAACCTGCTTCCTCCATCTGTGACGATGATAGGCATTGCTCTCCCAGCCGGTCTCCTGCATATCACAGGCCTTTAATGAGGACTTGACACTGTCCTTAAATCGCAGCCTTGGTTTCTGCTGGGGTCATTTTCCATTTACAAGTTCCTCATTTAACATTTGCTTAGCGATCCTGCTATCTTTCATTCTTATAAGGTGTCCATTCCAACGTAACCGGTGCTTGTGCACCATCGCCTCAATACTCAAAATATCAGCTGTCCTCATATGCATTTATATATATATATATATATATATATATATATATATATAT
>NC_069004.1:18439118-18439461 GCF_001194135.2 Octopus bimaculoides
ATATATATATATATATATACATACATATGTATATATATACATGTGTGTGCGTAGATAGATGGATGGAGTTGAGGAATGTTCACAATGGTTGTGGTATACGCTGGTATTTTCCCGTGTGTCATACATGCTGCAGCTTGATTGAAACACTGCCAGTCAGTTGCAGTTCAAGTTTAGGCAGGAAGTCAACTTGAGCGCTATTTGCATCTACTTTACCATCTTACGTCATTAGATGTAATGTTACCTTTAAATATACGTACACACACACACGCACACACGCACACACACACATATAAATATATACATATATAAATATATACATATATACATATACATACATATATAT
>NC_069004.1:18440639-18444442 GCF_001194135.2 Octopus bimaculoides
TGTGTGTGTGTGTGTGTGTGTGTGTGTGTGTGTGTGTGTGTGTGTGTGTGTGTGTGTGTAAAAGAGAAGACAAGAGAATACATCTCATAAGGATAAAGTTACTCTATATTGCAATAGATTACGTTGCTGTAGATTTTGTTTAAATGAGAAGTTCCAGGTGTTGAAGTAACCACAAAGATTTCTCAACAGGAGTTCCGAAATATTTTCTACCTGTCACCATGGAAGAAAACTCCTGTAGGTGAATTATTTCTGAATGTCTAAATATTAGTGACTAATGGACATATACTTATAGAAATTGAATCATACGAATTCCTCGTTTATGAAAATTACATGCCTGGGTTGCTTTGTCTCCCTCTCTTCTTCTAAATTTTATATAATGTGACCTACTCTAAACCATAAGAATCGGCCGTAGTAGTGCTATACAATATCTGATTCAACCTGCCTCTGATAAACATGGCTGTGAAGCACTGGACAGTTATGGAAATCACCATGAACTGTTTAATTATAATATATACAGGGTGTCCACAAGGTCTGGGTACATGGAGTAAATAAAATGATGACATAAACAATTAAATATAAGAAATAATAATTTCTTAAAGTATGTACTAATCCCCATGTACCCAGACTTTGTGGGCACCCTGTACTTGATACAATGTACTAATTGCTCGTTTCTTTCGTTTGAACTGAAAAACGTAATATGTAGCAATGTATATATTATATAACACTTTTTTAACCTATGAACATCTTTGGTTTCTATTTTACTCGGATGGACCCTTCTAACCATTCAGTTTAAAAAACAATCCTCTCTCTTTTACTCTTTTACTTGTTTCAGTCATTTTACTGTGGTCCTGCTGGTGCACCACTTTTAGTCGAGAAAATCGACCCCAGGACTTATTCTTTGTAAGCCAAGTACTTATTATATCGGTCTCTTTTGACGAACCGCTAAGTTACGGGGACGTAAACTCACCACCATCGGTTGTCAAGCGATGTTGGGGGGACAAACACAGACACACAAACACACACACATATATATATACATATACATATATACGACGGGCTTCTTTCAGTTTCCGTCTACCAAATCCACTCACAAGGCTTTGGTCGGCCCGAGGCTATAGTAGAAGACACTTGCCCAAGGTGCCACGCTGTGGGACTGAACCAGGGACCATGTGGTTGGTAAGTAAACTACTTAGCACAGAGCCACTCCTGCGCCTGTTAAATTTTTATAATTAAATGTTATTAGAGATTGTATTAAAAGAAATTGTGTATTGTAGGAGTATGACTAATTTATTGCAGATAAAAGACATTAACAACAAAGTCTTTTATGGATCCCTAAGAGCCGTATGGACTTCCAAGAGCTATAAGGAGCCCGATTGAGAACCACTGGTATACACAGACACAGATATACACGAAGGCGCGCGCAGACGAACACACACATTCAAACACACGTACGCACGCCTTCATACTTACACATAAAATGGGAAAGGAGGAAATAAAAAGGGTTTTTAGTATGTATATGTACACACACACACACAGACCGACACAGACACTCCCCCCCCCACACACACACGCATATATGTATATGTGTGTGTGTATACATACATATATATATGTGTGTGTGTGTGTGTGTGTATACATACATATATATATATAAGTATGTATGTATATATATATATATGTGTATATAAGCATATAAGTAAGTATATTTATATATATATATATGTATATTTCCACGCAGTAAAACACACAAGCATGTGTGCGTGTGTGTGCGTATGTGTCTGACTGTGTGTCTGTGTGTGTGCGTGTACATGACGCATATATATATGTGTGTGTGTGTGTGTGTTTGTATATCTACTAATTTATGTACATATACGCTCCGTATACATATATAAGAAACACAACAGTTACAATATTAGGACAAATACACACACACACACACACACACACACACACACACACATATACATCCATACGTACGTGCATAAATACATTTGTACGCACATATGTGATCACATCTATATGTGCATATAGATGCAATTAGCAATGTATACACACACATACACCCATATGTATGTATGTATGTATGTATGTATGCATGCATGTATATGCATTATTGCAAGAGTATTAGTGTATCGAAGGAACAGAGGAGCGAGCAAGCTAAGAAACAAGGGAACTACGAGCGAATGAGGGCAGTAAGAGAGCGAACAAGTTGGAAACTTAGTTGAGTAATATGAATGTGTGTAAGTGTGCGCATGCGTGTGTGTCTACGTGTGTTCGTCTGAAACGGAAGCTATAAAAAAGTGCAGCTGATAAGGTGGAAAGAGAATATACGTTGAAGATAAGAAATGTAGAGTTTTTCGTGAAAAGACAAGAAAGAATTGTATGGAGAAAGTAGCGAAATCCGTTGGGAGATGGCGAGAGTAGATGGAGAATGAGAGGGGGGAAATGATGGAATGAATGGAGGGAGAGAGGAGGAGGAGGGGAAGTAAGAAACAAAAGAATGAAAAGAAAGGAAATATAGACTGACAGACAGGCAGACAGACGGACGGAGAGTTAGCTCTATAGACAGACAGACAGACAGACAGACAGATAGCAGGCAGACAAACAGATAATAGAGAGAGGGAGAGAGAGAGAGAGAGAGAGATAGAAACTCAGACATTCAGTCAGACAGATAGACTGACAGACAGACAGACAGACAGATAGACTGACAGATAGACACATAGACAAACAGATGACTGCCAGACAGACATAATAGATAGAAAGAGAAACACAGACAGTCAGTCAATCAGACACATAGACAAGCAGACTGATTACTAGATAGATAGATAGATACATAGATAGATAGATAGATAGATAGATAGATAGATAGATAGATAGATAGATAGATAGATAGATAGATAGATAGAACAAGAAATAAGAGAGGAAGAGAAGAAAGGGAAAGAAAAGAAAAGAAAAGAAAAGAAAAAGAAATAGAGAGAGAAATGACAGTTGAAGAGGCGAAGGAAGGAAGGAAGGAAGGAAGGAAGGAAGGAAGGAAGGAAGGAAGGGTTTATTTGGAGGAGAAGGAGAGAAGGAAAATGCAGAGTGAGAAAAGAAAGAGACAATAACTAAGACGATGGACAGAAGGAGATAGGGGCGAAAGCCCCGAGGGTAGGAAGTGAAGAGAACGAAATGAGAGAAGAATGAAGAAAAGGAAAGAAAAAAATCATAGGAAGGAAAAAGAGGGGAAAAGTGAGGGTTGAAAGTAATGTAGGAAGCTATGGAAAGAAGAAGAATATAAAAACAGAGAGTACGACAGAAGAAAGAAACGAAGGAATAGGAGAAAGAAAATGAAAGAAGATAGATTGGTGTAAGGTACGAAGGAACCATGAAGAAATAATGTGAGGATAATATGCAGAAATATGACATCACTGATGTAACTTATTTCATATTGGTATATTATTGACGGTATGTAAGGATAGTCACGAGAATTGGTAGGCTATTAATTGTGTGTAAGGATCGGTAAGTTATTGATGGTGGGTAAAGATAGTCACAGGAAGTCGTGGGTTATTGATTGTGTGTAAGGATCGGTAAGTTATTGATGGTGGGTAAGGATCGGTAAGTTATTGATGGTGGGTAAGGATAGTCACAGGAAGTCGTAGGTTATTGATTGTTTGTAAGGATCGGTAAGTTATTGATGGTGGGTAAGGATCGGTAAGTTATTGATGGTGGGTAAGGATAGTCACAGGAAGTCGTGGGTTATTGATTGTGTGTAAGGATCGGTAAGTTATTGATGGTGGGTAAGGATCGGTAAGTTATTGATG
>NC_069004.1:18445682-18447743 GCF_001194135.2 Octopus bimaculoides
AGATAGTCACAGGAAGTCGTGGGTTATTGATTGTGTGTAAGGATCGGTAAGTTATTGATGGTGGGTAAGGATAGTCACGGAAATGAGTAGGTTATTGACTGTGGGTAAGGATAACCATAGGGTTGGTTGGTTATTGATGGTGTGTAAGGACAGTCACTAGAATTTCGAGATTATTCATGGTATGTACAGATAGTCACTGGAATTAGTAGATTGTCAATGTTGATGGTATATGAAGATAGTCACAAGAATTTGTAGGTTATTGATTGTGAAATTGTATATTCAATCTGTGCTATTAGTACGCTAGTATCAGGCTTAGGTTTAAAAACCAAACGATTGAATATATAGTTTTGTTTTATTTTAATTTATCGATAATACTGCTTATGAAAATGGAAAAATATTTTTCTCCAAGAAAATACATTTAATCTTACTCAAAATATTATTCGGAACATAAATTCAACTTTCATTAAATATTTTGCCAGATTTCATATTTAACATTCTCAGTCGCCAAATCTATAAACCACTTAACGGAGTGTATTCTTTGTCAGATAAATTCGTTCGTTTTTTTTTGTTTTTTTTTTTCATCTATTTTAATCCTTTTGTTATTTGAGTTAACAGGAACAATATTCTTATGGTAGTGTTTTTATGCTTACTTTTCTTTTTTTTGTGTAGTACTATGCTTTCTCTACAACTTTTGTTAATCGTTTTTGAAATTTGACTAAATTTTACTTCTATACTGACGTATGACGAAGAATTGCCAGAGAGAACAAAAAAGAAAGAAAAAGAAAACGAATATTTTTCTGACAACCCCATATATCATTAAAGTAGCTTCTTTGTGGATACTTCACCTACTAGAAATAATTGTCAAATCTCTTTCAAATCGTCTGGCCTTTAGAAAATATATACATGTGAAAATGATTTGATCGTCATGCCTCGAATGTCTTTTATCATAAATCTTCTCAATCCGGGACTAAATACCACCACCGCCAACAATAACACTGATTGCTTACAATATTTCTGTGTCAATTTAGAATTTATAAATCAAGAGGATTAAATATTTGGGATATTCCTGACAGGTAGCTATAAAGAATAACCATGAAAGAAAAATAGATGGGATAACTATGTGACATGAGGTATAACTATAAGATAGACATAAGAGATAACTATGAAACCTAACTACGTGGTAAAATTATTAAGGTTAACTATGTGAGGAAACCATGAAACAAAATTATATGGGTTAACTATGTGGGATGAGATATAACTGGGGGATAACTATAAGGATAACTAAGAAATATAACTATTAAGGTTAAACTTGCGAGATTCCTTTTCGTAATAATATTGCTTCCGTTAATAAACCTGCAGGCTATTTGCCATCAGTGTCTGAAATGGTGCTAAAATTCTAAATATCGTGGTAGCAAGATACGACTGGCATGCATCGGCCGAACGATTCCAGTAGAATAAAATCACGTGATATAGGACTTGCGGTACCTATGACAGATGATTCTCGTTTGCTACAGTCCATGTGTGTGCTCTTATGCGCCAAACGCCTATATAAGACGATCTCTCAAAGCGAATAACGCAATATTCTAATATATACACCACGCAGAAAATCAATAGAAAAAACAGAAAACAATATGTTTTATTAGTTTGAAACTGTTTGAAGATAGCAGACAGAAACGTCGGGATGAATTTCGTGCGGATTTTAAGCAGAGGTACCAGCAAGAATCTACTTCAAATGATTTCATTTTTGGTCATTGTGGATTCGTAGCACACAGCAAGGCAACACTTCTTCCCACGGTAGAAAACATAGAAACTGCTCAGATCGCCAGTTAGCACCATAACATGTCCCTTGCTTACTGACCAATACCCAGCTCAAGATAAAAGAGAAAACACCAAATTACAGAACCCTCACGTCTCGTTTACGACAGGAGAGCCCACCACACACACACACACACACACACACACACACATATATATATATATGTGTATGTATGTATGTATGTATGTATGTATGTATAAATGTATATATATATATATATATATATATTTATTTATATATATATA
>NC_069004.1:18450655-18451433 GCF_001194135.2 Octopus bimaculoides
ATATATATATATATATACATATATATGTCATTGGTGACGCCGGCACTCAGGCTGTTCGGGCTTGGCCCGAGTATATATTTAGTAAAGTGAACGAGTATTTGCAAGCTGATCTCATTTCTGCCAACTCTGACTTCAAGTATGTAATTACAGCCAATAACTCGGGCTTCTTTGATTGAGCCTGGTCGCAGTTCATTCATTTTCGTTCAGCGTCTGTCGGTCGTCTTAGATGTACACTGTGTCAAAAAATATTATTCGTAGCAGACGTTCTCCCGACATCGTTCACATGCACCTGTCTCAGGCTCAGCGGTTACAGCCCGAGTTGTTAAATAGATTCATAAAAATTACAAGTAATTCAAATTCAATGTTTTCTTGAAACAATATATTTCTATTAGAGATTAGGATTTAAATTCAAATCCATGAAAAGTTTCCGTTCTACAATATTCTTAAAGGAACGGAAAAATTATCCAGCAGCTCAGGCTAATACGAACGAGCCTAGTAAGCAAAGAAGACTAACTGACATCTCTTGACAAGAGTACAGATGACAGTCAGATCGCTGATGTTCGTTGTGCAGTCCGCTGTCGTTCTGTGATTGCTGTTATTCTGTGCGTTTGTGTGTAAAGATCAGTTGTGTTTTGCAGGGTTGTTTTATTTTTATACTTAACTTCGGAAGGGAGAAAAACATAGCGCTTGTTATAAAAAGTAAGCCATTTAGGGCAAGAAATTGTGCGGAAAAACGTGAAATTCTTCGAGTAGGCAGGTGTCTTAGGTGAAATCTGTG
>NC_069004.1:18451912-18453186 GCF_001194135.2 Octopus bimaculoides
TGTGTGTGTGTGTGTGTGTGTGTGTGTGTGTGTGTGTGTGTGTGTGTGTGTGTGTGTGTGTGTTTGACTATGTTCGTCTCCTGTCTGGCTCTAAGGCTTTATTTTGTTCGTTTATTGACATGAATTTGTTTGTGTGCCCACAGTCTCGTTTCTTTCCTTCTCCGTGCCTCGTACACCCACCACTTGTCTTGTTTTGGATTACATTTATTCCAAGTTTGTATGTCAACTATCTGCATCCCATTCTTGTCTGTAAATTTTCTGTCTTGTTTCTTGTGTTTTGGCTCACCAATTCCCGGCGGTCTGTGCCGTCGGCGCCACCAGTGGGGATGCAGTAATATCAGTTAGGCGCGAAATTGCGTTTGACCCGCTGGCCTGATAACTGATGAGGGGTTGGTGACCACCCACGTCTGTTTCTCGTTTGCTTGTGCATTTATTAGGTGTTTTTAACGCATTATTTAATGCATCGCTTCGTACACCAAGAAATTTGTTTACAAGTACTATATGTATGTGTGTGTGTGTGTGTGTGTGTGTATGAATGTATGTATGCATTATATCATATTATATATATATATATATGTGTGTGTATATATGTATATATGTATATATGTATATATGTATATATATATATATATGTACATATATGTATATGCATATATATATGTGTGTGTGTGTATACATATATATACATACATAATATATATCTAAAGAGAAAGAGAAAGAGAGAGAGAGGTAGAGAAAGAGAGAGAGGTAGAGAAAGAGGGAGAAAGATAGGGAACGGATGTAGACAAATTAATAAATAATCCACTGTAATTAAGATCTCAATGAAAAACAGGCCGTTAAAATCCAACACGATATTACATGGCAATAGAAACAAATGGGACCGGTTATTCATTATCGGTGGGAAAGATCTGGGATACATAATTGATTAAATTAAATTAACTTAATTTGAATTGCATTTGAAAGCTATGTTTTCCCAAATCATTAGGAATAATGTTATGATAACTGACATTCCTGATGATTTTGGTGAACAAAGCTTTGAATTAGTTTCATTAAAAATTTAATCAATTTAGATTAATGAATTATTACAATTATGTAATCATGCATTTATTGATGTCTATCTTAATGAAACAGCTGTTGAACACAAAGTATGAACTATATGTTAAATTTATGCATTCTTACTGCTATTACATAGATAGATAGATAGATAGATAGATAGATAGATAGATATACACAAATACCTATATATATACATACATATAATATATATATATATA
>NC_069004.1:18455297-18456340 GCF_001194135.2 Octopus bimaculoides
TTTATACATATATAGATACATACAGACACACACACACGCACACACACGTGCACACACACACACACACGCACACACACACGCACGCACACACACAAACACACACACACACACACACACACACACATATAATATGTATGTACGTATGTGATCTTTTCTGTTTTTAATTATTTAAACTCTTCCTCTGAGAAGGATCTGATTTCTAACAAAGATAAAAATCCCCCATCCTTGGGATGTAGATAGCAAAAACAATGTCAAATTTTAAATTTGAGACAAGTCTTGCATATTTGTACTGTTCCACTTACAGATTCTATTTCTGATGTTCGAATCCATTGGTTGATTTCTTTTTCTGAAAATCCAAGCTTATCCAGACTGACAATTAGGCATTTACTTACACAGTCACGTGCACTAAATATAATTGGTATAAATATAAATTAGTAATTTGGACAGAGAAGTTGGAGGCTTCGAAGCAGATGTTCATAGTTATTTTCTTTCTCTTTGATTTCCAAAGAGATAATGACCTCTGTGACGCTATATACCTTTTCTTGTCTGTCCCAAACAACAATATCCGGCGTAATATGCTTACACTTAGCAGATATTTTGATGGGAACGTATTCAATAACAGTCGGATTCTCTAAACTTATTCCAGGATTCTTTTTCTTTTTTTTTCCGGATGGCATTGTATATTGTTTTGGCAGCAATGTCGCGTTGCATACGGAAGTAGTACCTTCATGACATTTTTGAGCAGCTTCAAACCACACATGTAATGCCGTCCACAGTCTGTCTGTCTGTCTGTCTGTCTGTCTGTCTGTCTGTCTGTCTGTATGTATGTATGTATGTATGTATGTATGTATGTATACACACTAGGAGTGGCTCTGTGCTAAGTAGCTTGCTTACCAACCACATGGTTCCGGGTCCAGTTCCACTGCGTGGCACCTTGGGCAAGTGTCTTCTACTATAGCCTCGGGCCGACCAAAGCCTTGTGAGTGGATTTGGTAGACGGAAACTGAAAGAAGCCCGTCGTATATATGTATATATATATATAT
>NC_069004.1:18458623-18462018 GCF_001194135.2 Octopus bimaculoides
TACAACAGAACTTGTACATATATAATCATACATGTCTCTCCATGTTGAATGCAGATCAGTGATCAGGTTCTTATACTTGAAAGGTCGTACACTAAAGGAGACTTTCGATGGGATGAAAGAAGTTTATGATGACAATGCACCATCATACGACGTAGTCAAGCACTGGCATCACCAATTCCAATATTGTCGGACGTCGGTGAAAACTGCTCCTATTCCTGGACAACTACATTCCGCCATTGATGACGATACCCTCCATAAAGTGGAAGACACCATTTTGGAGGATCGCCGCATAACTATTCAGCAACAAGCCCAAGAATTGAAGATAAGTGTAAGGTCCGTGGAAAAAAAAATTCCTTCACGACCATTTGCACTTGCGGAAGTTGTCTGTACTACTGATTCTCCGAATTCTCCCACCTTTTCAGAAGCAGGAACGAGTTAATTGCTCCCATGCTCTTTTGGCAATATGTCAAGAAAACGAGGAGGACTTTTTCGGCAGACTTATCACACAGGAAGAAACATGGGTCCATCACTATAATCCTGAGACTAAAGTACAGTCGAAGCAATGGAAGCATGATAACACACCACCTCCAAAGAAGGCTCGTGTCCAGCCCTCAGGAGGCAAGATGGTGCTCACAGTCTTTGGGGACCAGCGCGGAGTAGTGATGAAGGATTTCCTGGCAAAGGGTAACACAATTAACGGGGAATATCATGCTTCTATGTTGCAGAAATTTGCGGAACGCCATCAAAGCAGAAAGGCGTGGCATGTTGTCCAAAGGAGTCCGCCTCCTCCAGTTCACAATGCGGATGTTTCCCAGATGAAAGCACACTCCAGCGGCTATGAAATCCTTCCTCATTCCTCTTTACTCTCCCGACTTCGCACCATCTATCTTCCACCTCTCTTCCAACCATGAAATCTTTTTTGAAGGGGAAACACTTTTTGGATGATTTCTTATTTCCAAGGTAAAGTCTTGGCTTCAGACGCGACCTACCGACTTCTACAGATGAGGTCTTCACAACTGCATAAAGCGATGGGAGAAGTGTATCACCATTGGTGGTGGCTATGTAGAGAAGGACTAATAATTATGCCAAGTTTCGTTTATCCCAGACCTTGGAGAGTGGGTCAGGGGAAATCTTTGATGAATACTCCTAGTACTAATATAATCTCTTCAACGCAAATGATGTTAAGGTCAGCTATCGTTGCCTAGACAATATTGCCATAGCCGAAAGTATATATCTGTGCAGCTTCCACCCCATAAGTTCATCTACAATTTCCAAAATTGACTCATTAACCGTTGATGAGACTGTTTCTCCCAAGCCATGGTGTGTGGATCTATACTCGTTTGACCAAATGGTATCCAGAAGAACGTTGTGAGGCTTACTTTTAATTACTTCAAGGGATAGCATTGCTATAAACTGGATTCATTTAGATCTAGTGACCAGATAAACTCCGCCTTCTTGTTCCGTTATATCTGGAAGCTTAGAAATCAAGGATATAACTTCCCCGATCACATGCAAGATTATTTATAGAGTCCTTTCATTGTTCAGTGAGGTATATCACTGCAGGCTCTATCTGGTTGAGAAACTGCATATTTTGAAGAAACAAGAAGTCCGAGATGATTTCTAATTATCGCCCTTGACATGTATTTCTTACGTCTTAGTTTCAACCAATAATCAAATTCGGAAGATAAGTCAAAGAAAGCCGAAGAATTAAATCACAAGCAGGCGAAAATTAATCTAAACCGAGTTGCTTCTCTTAGATTCTAATAACACTTTGCAATGAAATACACCAGCAGCACACCACGACTTTTTCGTCAGTGACTTGGACTGCCCAATACGAAGTAAGTTTATCTACGACCACTGCAGACCCATCTTGCAACCAGAATGCAGCTTAAAATGTCACTTCTGTCAAGCATCTGGTCGATTTGATATGTGTATTTTATATCTACGAAACTTTGCGTAATGGCTGTATAAGTTACCAACTGCACATATTCATTCACCAATACACACACACACACACACACACACATACATACACGCAGGCACAACATATAAATTATCTGTGTATATATATACATATATACATATATCTATACACGTGAGTGTGTTTGTGTGATTGTGTGTGTGTGTGTGTGTGTATGTGTGTGTGTATACATACGTACATGTATACATACGCACTTATTCCTGCAATAGCTGATGCAGCAACTTCCTCAAGACTATAAATCTACGCAAAATAAAAACCAGAGAAATAAAATATGAAGCAAAAACACTCAACAAAATATGTACAAAAAAATATTAAAAAAACACATGCTTATCAGTATTATTGTTGCTGCTGTTATTGTTGTTGTTGTTGTTGGTTGTTGTGGCCTGGTTTAGTATCTGTCCAATGAATGATAGGATATGTTAGTCGGAGGAAATTGAACTTTCCATATATGTTCACTGATCGTTCCGTATGGAAAGTCGACAGAGACAGAATTTCAGTCCGCTTGAAAGTGCGTTGAACTGGGATCAGAGAAGGAAAGTGAATGAGACGGAGAAAGAATTAGAGAAAGAGGAAGAAAGAGAGAGAGAGAAAGAAAGAAAAAAAGAAAGAAAGAGAGAGAGAGAAAGTGAAATTAAGTGAAAGACAGAGAGAAAGAATGAAGGTAGTCGCTCAAAAACAGACGTATGTTCAGAGATGATCCAGCGGTGACCATCACTTGTTTTTAGGGATATACAGATATACATATATATACATATATGTGTGCTTGTGTGTGAGTGTGTGTTTGTGTGTGTGTATACATATGTATATATATAAATACGTGCATATATATATATATATATATACATATATAAATACATACATATATATACATACATATATGGATATGCTTATATATACACATATATCTCTACACATATATCTCTATACACATATATCTCTATATATATTTGCATACATCCATGCGTACAAACATACATATATATATGTGTGTGTGTGTGTGTGTGTGTATTCATTACCTGATGTGACATTAGGATGTGATTTACGGCAGATTTGATTGCTTGAGAGAATAAGAAAAATAGAGACCCAGTGATAGGCAGAAGGGCAAAAAGCGGGGGATTAGAGAGAGAGTGGTAAGAGGAGAACATAGAGAGAGAGAAAGAGTAAGATAGGGAGGGATAGAGAGAGAGAGAGAGAGAGAGAAGGAGAGAAGGAGTGAAGGCAGAGAAAGAGAAAGTGGTTCATCCACATCTTATCTAAAAGTGACGTGTAACGCTCTGTTTCATGGTTTGGGTGTGGTTTTTCTTAATGTGTGTGTGTGTGTGTGTGCGTGCGTGTATGTCTGTTTGTGTGTTAATCGCTGTGTGTGTGCATATATATATATATATATATATATATATATATATATATATATATA
>NC_069004.1:18463062-18467097 GCF_001194135.2 Octopus bimaculoides
AAGAGCATCAATACATGTCAGAGTGACAAAGAAACGAGGAATGTATCAGGTGGTCGTGAGGTGTGCTAAAAATAACAGCTAAATTGCCCTTACATCACACGCAAAATTCTTTTGCATAATCATATAAATTCTCATGTGTAGAACACAAATTCGCAAGACTTTTTTGAAAATTCCGAAGACTAAAACAGTTATGAAGGGTTATATGGCGTGCTTAAACCAGAATTCCACCGGTGTGTTTTGACTGGGTTTGGCCGGAGGTAGTATTCTTCCTTCCTATCCCTTGACCATGTGGTCGTCAGGGCATTCGTTGATGACGTCGTAACCAGATTTCGCAACTTTTCTCGGTCTTCTGCTGCCCTGTGTGAGTTGGTAAAATTGAGGTCTGTCCATTCTTTGACGTCAACCCGGGCGACGTCCGATTCTGCATGGGTTCTGGTCTGGCTCATCATCATGAGTGTATCATAGGCAAGTTAGCTTGGCAGCATCAATTCCTCTCCGAGCTGTTAGCCACCACCGTCTGCCTCTATCTGAGGCACGCCTTGATCCCGAACACTACGAAGTTGACGTGAACCGGCCCCTCCGTCCTAGTTGGGAAATCTTACCCGGAGTTTTTCGCCAACAGATGCAGTGTTAACACCATCCAGTCAACTTAGTTTAGCCCACCAACTGAAGTGGGGGATGGGATGTGACACTTCTGCAAGTTCTTTCATTCAAACAAGCTTTCCTATAAACTGAGTGTATGTCTTGATTCGCTTCGGCTGCAGAGGTTCCTTTTTTTTGTACTCATAAAGCATTATGTGCCTCAAATACTCTTTGGATACTTCCATGTTAGAAAGGGTTTTAATCAAAGAAATTTTAATTCTATTATTCTGTAAAATGATATTTAATTAGTTTAAATGTACACAAATGCATAAAAAGTAATTTTTTAATTCCATTAGACATTCTAAAATACAATTAAATATCATTCAATTTTAAAAAAGATAAAATCGGACAGAACTTATGGGATGACCTGATATATTTTAAAACGTTACTTTCATCCGCACTCTATATATTTTAAAACGCCCCTATGATGTATCCTCTCTATTCTAATACATATTCGATGTGTTCTAAAATGTATCATATGAGCTTTGATACAAACTCAAATTTTTATTATATATTGTAATAAGTATACTACAATTTTTTTCACTATCTTTATATACTGTAACAGTTATACTACAGTGTATAGACTGGTACAAAGAATCTAATAGATATACTACAATACTATATATAAGTATGTATATACTCTAATAATATACCACAATCTAATCATTATATTTGTAGAGGGCGCGCGAAAACAGTGTTGGAAGTAAGCAAATATTTAGATCAGTTCAAATATGTTTGGGACATATTTTACCAGTACAAAGTCCGAACTCACTTCTATTCTGCTAAGGAGAACCTTTCTCGCTTCAGGCAATATACATTGATAACTAGCAACATTCATTTCAAGGCGCCCTCTCTCGGCAGAGCTGTGAATGCATTCCTGGCCTCTTGGCTATCAGCAGTCATTCCAGGGTTGTCTCTCTTGCAAGAAATGTTCTGAACGGCAAATAGAAGTGAATATGGCCTTTTATACAAATCGAATATGTCCCAAACATTTAAATTAGTATTTATAAACTATAATCTTTTACTATATATTAGTATCTGTATATTATAACCTTTTATTTTTCTCGCTGCTTTCGTAGATTTCTATGACTTTCTGTCATCATCCAATTCCGTCATTATGAATTTGAATAAGGAACTTGAGTCACAGTGAATCTTTCGTTATGGACGCCACTCCTATGGATGTGTTGCAGTTACTCTCTAGGCAAGAGTTTGGTGATCCTGACCAATCGATCTTCTAGAATTCCTCCGTTCAGCATCAATGTAAGTAACACAGTTGGCTCAGTTGAGCTCTTCCGCTACCTCTTCACAATCCACCATGCTGCAGTCCCATGACTTTGTTGTATCTCTGGAAGGGTGGCTAAAAGGGTTCTATACCTTGCCAAAGGGCAAACTGTTACTATGCAGGGTATGGTCGTCACTCTGTGAGTATTTTCAAAATACCCGCATACCAAAGCTACAATCTATATTATTATAATAGATATCATACAATCTGCATACTTGTCCTTATTTCCTAATATCCATATTTTGTAATATATACCCTGTGCACTTGCACAAATACACTATGTACATTACCGTGTGCTCTATATTGTCTTACGTACGGCCTATATAACCTGCTCTTTGAGAGAGTGGGATTGGTCTGGCTTTCACCGTTCCTTGAGATAGAGATACGTGTGTGTGTGTGTGTGTGTGTGTGTGTGTGTGTGTGTGTGTGTGTGTGTGTGAGAGAGAGAGAGAGAGAGAGAGCTGAGTACTCTACAGACACGCGTACCCTTAACGTAGTTCTCAAGGAAATCCAGCGTGACTCAGAGTGTGATAAAGCTGACTCATTGAATAACAGGTACAACTCATTTTTGCCAGCTGAGTGGACTGGAGCAAAGAGAAATAGAATATCTTGCTCAAGAACAAAACTCGCTGCTGGGAATCGAACTTACGCTCATACGATCATACACACAGACACAGACACACACACACAGACACACAGACACACACACACACACACACACACACACGCACACGCATACACACATGTATGTATATATTGGTGATTGCTCCGTCTTCACGGATGACTGCAGTCACCTTGTGCTTTCTCGTAGTCAATAGCATCTCCGACTTTCCGTCCATGACTTCTCAGATAAGTATTCAGTCTCGTTGCAGATCTGAATGGTTTGGATCATAGATAATAGAGGAAAGTTGTAACTTTCTACGTGCCTTTAATTTATTAGATCTACACACATCACCACTCTTCTTTTACCATAGGACTTTCAGCAGATGGGATGACGATTAAGGCCATCATTAAGAGACATCTGTGCCTCATGGGATTATAGTAATAAACATTTTTGCAACACGAGTACCTCTGACTTTCCGTCATTATACCAAGAAACAGTCCGAAGTGAGATGACCACTTACCACGTAAATTTTCATGTTTTACCTCAGTGTCCCTCTCTTAGAAAGATACTGTAACAACAACTTGCGGTCCTTTACCCCCATTAGTTTTACTGCACGTTCTGATACCGACAAAGTATTTCTGTGCCTTCGCATTCACATGGATTGTGATCACATATGCTAACTAACCGATAATTGGATTCCAACTACAAGATGCATTTTAAATCCATGCCCACGGCATACATATATATTCAACAACACTAACGTTGCTTTTAATTCATAATTGAATCTAATATTACGTATGCCTGGTCGTAGCATTACCAGCAAATAGTTCTTCATAGACTGGCTACATTTTTTCTCCTCCCATTCAGGGGTCAGAACAATTTTCTCTGTCTAACCTCTCTCTCTCTCTCTCTCTCTCTCTCTCTCTCTCTCTCTCTCTCTCTCTCTCTCTCTCTCTCTCTCTCTCTCTCTCTCTCTTTCTGTTGATTGTTTTCAGCCATCACCATCACCAGTACCACTACCATCGCCACCACAACTACCATGCACACACCATTCAGACTTCTGACACCTCCACCATCAATACCTTTGATTCCGCCGCCTTCCCCTCCACCACCATCACCACTGACTTTCACATCGCTTACTATCAACATTGTCCCTGACTGCTTCAGTTACCACCACCACCACCACCACCATCACCACCATCACCACCGTCGCATCCGCCTCTATCATAACTACAGCTCATACTATTACTATCACCCCATTACCATCACAACTGTCAATCTACTACCTTCTCTATGCCTACTATTGCTCTCATCCCAACATGAGCAATAGTAGGAGTGCCAATGAATAGTGAGATGTGGGATCGAAGTGTGACACACTGCCACACAGAATGATCAAGTGCTTTCTACTATAACCTCAGATCAACCAAAGCCTTATGAGTGGACTTGGTAGAAGGAAACTGTAAGAAACCCGTCGTATATATATATATATATATATATATATATATAT
>NC_069004.1:18467965-18468721 GCF_001194135.2 Octopus bimaculoides
TATATATATATATATATGAGTGTGTGTGTGTTAGGTCATGTTTGGGCACAGTGATACTGACAGTATAGTGTTAGGACTGAATATACATACACTTGAGTGTAAAACGTTAGAGGAGTACAGAGCGTCAAACGAAATTAAACAGAGATGACAGGTAAACAGGAATTACGTGGTGTCTATGTATGTATGTATGTATGTATGTGTGTGTGTGTTTGAAAGTAAAGAGTGTGATACATTGTTATAATTAAAAGGCAGGTGAGGTCATGTGTGTGTGTGTGTGTGTGTGTGTGTGTGTGTTAATGCGATATTTATGTAATAGATCCAGAGACAGATTTGCATCTACGCATTATTTCTATATTTCAAAACGACGTATATATTGCACACACACACACACACACATACACACACACACACGCTCACACACAAACGCACACATGCTCACACGCAAACACGCCGGCTGTTATTCGATGTATTCAGGTAAGTATAGGGTTTTACATTTGCTTATATAGTTCCGTACATATTTCCTGCTCATCACGTTCTCTTCTGCAATATCATAACACCACCCCAATAAATAAAAAAATACGCTTAAGATGCCAACAGCACCTGCGACTATCACGACGGCTATATAACTACTACTACTACTACCACCACCACCACCACCACCACTACTACTACTACTACTACTACTGCTGCTACTGCTGCTACTGCTTCTGCTGCTTCTGCTGCTGCTGCTACCACCACTACCATCGCCACCACCAC
>NC_069004.1:18470963-18471475 GCF_001194135.2 Octopus bimaculoides
GGGTGGGGGTGGCGGCGGCGGCGGTGGTGATGGCCCTGGTGTTAGTAGTGGTGTAAGCTGGTGAATGCATCATATGCATTAGTGTAAGACTAATTGTTTGCAAACGATATTACATGTACACATGTATGTATGTATGTATGTATGGGTGTGAGTGCGTGTGCGTAGGAGTGTGTACATGTATGTGTGTGTGTGCATCTGTGTATGCGTATGTGCATGTGTACGGGTATGCGTGTACGTGTATGTGTGTACGTGTATGCGTGTGTGTGTGTGTGTGTGTGTGTGTGTGTGTGTGCATTTGCGGATCAATTGAGGGTATAAGTTCACACGCGTACATTTCATGAAGCTCCACAAACAAACACATACTAAAACACACACACACACATACACATGCACACACACATACACGTTTTATGTGTCAACAAGAAATAATGCGCAGTTGTAAATGATTCTATGGATCTATATTTACAACGCATTAACACAATTATACACACTTATATGCGCTGATATATATA
>NC_069004.1:18471883-18475132 GCF_001194135.2 Octopus bimaculoides
ACACACACACACACACACACACACAGACACACAGACACTCATATACGCATCCATATATACGACGGGCTTCTTTCAGTTTCCGTCTACCAGACGGGAATTTGGTAGGCGGAAACTGAAAGAAGCCCGTCGTGTATATATGCATGTTTGTGTGGTTAAAAAGCTAGCGTTGTGACCTCGTTATTCCGGGTTCAGTTCTGCTGCGCGGCACTTTGGGCAGGTGTATTCTGCTATGTCACCAGGCCGACCAGTGCCTTGTAAATGACATTGATAGAGTCATATCTGTGCGTATGTCTGTGTGTGCGTGTACATATCTTTTATTTGCTTCAGCCATTAGACTGCGGCCATGCTGCAGCACGACCTTGAATAATTTTTAGTCGAAGGAATCGATTCTAGTAATCATTTTTCTTTTTTTAAGCCTGTCAATTATTCTAATGGATACTTTTGCCGAACGGCTAAGTTGCCGTGACGCAAGCACACCAACACCGCTTGTTAAGCAGTGGTGGGGAAGAATCACAGTCACAACACACACACACACGTGTACATATATACATATATAAATATATATATATATATATGTGTGTGTGTGTGTGTGTGTATGTATGTATGTATGTATAGGGGGAGAATTCAGAAAAAAAAACAAGACAAAGACAGGTGGTGTAGACAACAAGCAGATGTATTAGTTTAACGCTCGGGAAGTGAAAAAGTCTTTAACGTTTCGAACCTACGCTCTTCCACAGAAAGAAGCAAGGAGATAAAAAAAAAGAATGTGTAGTGGCTAGCGATCTATCATGGTGAATGCCGGATGTGCGCGCGTTTGTGCTTGTGTTTCATAACCAATGTTGGTTTGTTAGCATCCCCGTAATTTAACGGCAGGCATCAGTATATGGGGTCAAATCGTTGCACTATTTATATATAGTACAAACTTCCAGAAAACAAAACACAAAGACAAGTATGTACACACACACACACACATGTATGTCTGCCAAATCCACTCACAGGACTTTTCTATACAGTGGGACTGAAACTAGGACCATGCGGTTGGGAAGTTCCTCACCACACAACCGAATGGGTTATCTGGTTTTCCTATAGCTGTTTCGTCAAGATTCTTTTTGTGATCAGGTATATATTATGCACAACATTCGTAAGCCTGCCTACTTGTTATGCAACTCTCAACTCATCAGGCTACCAGATAAACGAGCGCCTAATGACATGTCGACTAACCAACACATCATCCACAAGTGAAATTTCCAATCGGAATTACCAACATCTAAGAAATACAAAGCCGTTTGGGCTACAGAATGAAGTTGCAAAATGAAGTCGTAAGTTAAAAGCATGTCATTAAATTTAGCACCCTCGTTCGTCAAAACTAGTAGTTGTAGAACATGTTTTTATACCAGCATACACGAGTCGCTGAGCCTGACATTTGACCCTATCATAACATATTCAAAGAGCAGCCGCCTGCCCTATTCATAAGCAGAACAAGAAAGAATTATCTGTGTTGTACTGTTTTGAGGTTATCTACATTAAGGATTTGCCTGGTAAATAAATTCCAACGTCATTTATTCACTCAGTTAATTAATCTTAATAAAGTTGCTCCGATGCGTGCGTGTGCGTGTGTGTGTGTGTGTGTGTGTGTGTGTGTGTGTGTGTGTGTGTGTGTCTGTGTGTGTGTGCATATGCGCGCGTTTGTGCCTGTGTTGGTTTGTTTGCATCCCCGTAATTTAGCGGCAAAATGGGATTGATAGAACAAGTACCAGACATCAGTATATGTTCTGGGGTCAAATCGCTCCACTAAAATCATTCGAGACGGTGCCCCAACATAGCTGCAGCCTAATGAATAAGACAAGTAAAGGAAAAAAATAAAAGTTGTGTGTGTGTGTGTGTGTGTGTGTAAAAGATAAAAGTTATTTGTTATATTTTGTTTTATTTAATTCTATCAGTTTGACTGCGGCCACGCTGGAGCAAGGCTTTGAAGGGTTTAGTCGAAAAACATCAACCCTAGTAGATATTTAAAAATTCTCGTACGTATGCTATTATCTATGTTGCTGAACCGAGAGGTTACGGGATGTAAACAAACGAAAACCGGTTGCCAAGCAGTGATGGGCAAGAAACACAAAAATATACACATAGATATATATACATGTGCGACGGCATCTCTCATTTTCCTTTTACCAAATCCTTTAATTAGGCCTCGGTCGGCCCAGAGGTATAGTTGAAGACACATACCCAAGGCCCAAGGTGCTACGCAGTGAGAATGAACCCGAAACAAATTGGTTGCAAAGTGAGATTCTTATTCACACAGCCATACCTGTATGTGTGTGTATGTGTGTGTATGTGTGTGTGTGTGTGTGTGTGTGTGTGTGTGTGCATACATGCACTGATATACGCACGCAAAAACACACAAACGTAAATGTATACACAAGCAAAGTCGGTCGGTGGAAACGAATACTAAGATACGTAAAAGTTACATAAACGTTTATATATCTAGAATCACACAAACAGTTTTTTAACACGCACACACACACAAACACACTTTCATACACACAAACACACATACATATGCACACAAGCATGCACAAACATCAACATACATACGCTCACCACCACCCCACACACACACACCGACTCACACCCCTGATCCGTATTGTAAACTGTATTTTGAACCAGTTTTTAATTCGGTGAACTGATCACGTGGTTTTGTTGAAATGGTTACAAAAAAAAAATGTCATGTGTTTGACTCTGCGTTGATATGATTACATAACCATTAGCGAACAGAGAACTGCTGCTGCTACTGCTACTATAACTGACTGCAACACCACCACCACTAAGACCACCATTCCTACTGCTGCCGCTACCACCACTACTACTAACACTACCACCACTACTATTAACACTACCACCACTACTACTATTACTGTGACCCCCCACTACGACCACCACCACCACTACAACTACGATCACCACAACCACCACCACCACTACCACCAATACTAATATTACAACTATTACTATTACCACCATCACGACCGCTACTACTACTACTACTACTACTACTACTACTACTACTACTACTACGACTGCTGCTGCTACTATCGCCGCGTCATGTGCCAAATTGTGAAAACATTAACAAAAGCACTTTTGAAATCGTTTCAGTCTGAAATAAAACAGTGGAACAGCTTTTAATAATTAGAGCGTCATTTCAATTTTCTTCTGATTTAATTATAGCCGTGTGGTAACAAAGTTTATTTC
>NC_069004.1:18475608-18481974 GCF_001194135.2 Octopus bimaculoides
ATAAAATCGCGTGTGTGTGTTCCCTTTTCATGCGAAAACGGCTGCACGAATTGTTTCCATGTTTGGGATGCATGAATAATTTGACCTAAGGTCTTGAGTTTATATTTGCATTAAAAATAAATAGTATTGCTTTATATATATGATTCACTTCTTTAAAAAGGTTTCTCAATGTCAGCTTCCGGTATTGACGTAGCAACGGCGAAATTTTCCGTTTTCGTTTGCAAAATTTCTCATTCTCTAGTTTAATGTTTTCATTTCAAGTTTTAATTCACTATTTGCAAACAACTACGATAAATTACTGAAAGAAATAATTTACTAACTTCACAAATTTAAATATTCGGTACAAAATAGTTTTTAACGAGCTTTTATTTATACGATTTTTTTATTTCATGTTTATTTCATTCATTGTTTTCAATACTCTCTCCGCCGTCTCTCTCTCTCTCTCTCTCTCTCACACTTTATCTCTATCTCTATCACACACACACACACACACACACACACACACACACACACACACTCCAGGTTTGATTTCGTTATTACACAAATATCACAGTATTTTGCAATTCAACATAAAGCATCCAAACAAATATGGCCGTTCTTTTGCTTGAACCAGCACACTTCGTTAATTTCCGTAAAAATGTTTTATTTATTTACTTTGCACGCGCTGTCTTCAGCTCTATGTACTTGTAGCCAGTCACACGTGCACACATATGTTTTAGCATGTACGTTTGTATACATTTATGCGTGTGTTTGTGTGTGTGTGTATGTATGTATGTGTAAGAGAGAGTGAGTGAAGGGTGTATTGTCATGTATATGTACATATGTAAATACACATGCATACATCATTTTTGTATGTAAGTGTGCGTGCGTGAGAGAGACAGAAAGAGAGTAATGTCTAAGTGGCACTCTCTCTCTCTCTCTCTCTCTCTCTCTCTCTCACTCTCTCTCTCTCTCTATCTCTCTCTCTCTCTCTCTCTCCCTCTCTCTCTCTCTCAGACACATACATACGGAAAAGATGTATGCTTATTTATTTATGTATGTATGTATACATTTATGTACGTATACATGACAACATACCCTTTCGATCGCTCTCTCTCTCTCTCACGCACACACACGTCCATTTCATCTGATGTTTGATACTGTATGCATGTGTGTGTGTACGTGTGTGGGTGTGTGTGTGGGTGTATGTGTGTGCGTCCGTAGGGTGTTCTACAATCATCATTTATTTCTATCATTCTTGGGGAGATATTCACGTAACTCAGTTTTTCCTATAATCCTCATTTTAATTTTCGAAAACGTTTCCAAGTACAATATTCTCACTCTCTACAAGAGAAGACGGGATAGATGTAGATGATGAGTATTCGACAGTGAATCAAAGACGAGTGCAGGTAGCCAGAGTCAATGTTGAATTCTGCAACTCTTCTAACTCTATTAAGTATGTTTGCAAATATATAAACAAAGGTTTAGATGCTGCAACATACACTCTTATGCAGAATGGCAATCAGCAGATAAATAAAAGTGACAAAGTTACGCGGTATGACAGAGGAAGATACATCAGTACCAATGAGACTTTTTGGCGCATCTTCAATTTTCTCATTCAATAGAGGCACTCACCCATCATTCATCTGAGTGTCCATCTAGAGAATGACCACAGGGTTAGCTTTTCAAAGCAAACAGCCATGCAACAAGCACTTTCTCAAAAAGAAACTACCATTACTGCCTTTTTTTAAGTTGTGGCAAGTAGATGAAGATACAAGAAAACTCATTTACCCACAATTATCCAAGTATTACACATGGAGAAACAATAAATCGCACAAGAGGAAACGTGGAGGCTGACGCTCTTGCAAGAGTTTACAGTGTCCCTCCAAGCCAAGCAGAACACTACTACTTACGACTCCTTTTGCATGAAGTACGTGGTCCAAAACCATTCCAAGATTCGAGAAGGGTAAAAGGTCATGTGTGTGAAACTTATAGAAAAGCATGCTATGAACAAGATTTTTTAGAAAATGATGGGCATTGGGATCTTGTATTGACTGAAGCATCAGTATTAGGTTTTCCAAGAAAACTCTGTAACCTTTTTGCAATTATACCGAACATGTGTCAACTTGGCAGTCTCCTACAGCTTTGGATGAAACATCGTGAGGACATGGCTAAGGACTTCAACAAGCTAACTCAGGTATCAATATTCAATTCTCTGAAACAACTTTTAACGAAGCACCGATTGAAACGGAGGATCGAGTTTTGGCCATGGGAGACAAACATTTGCAAGAGTCTGACTCTGGACTGCCAAAAACAAGCTAATTAGTGATTTAGAGACATAGCAAGAGAGACAAATTATGACATGTCAGACTTGGCTGCATTTGTGAATGAACATGAACCTAAACCTCTTCTAGAACAACGCTGTGCATATGATAAAAGTATTTCGTCAGTCAGAGAGAAAAGGAGAGGAATTTTCTTTCGTGATGCTCTCACTGGCACAGGTAAAACATTTGTAACAACAAAGCTTCTCTCCAAGGTGAGGCAGCAAAAAAGAATTGCAGTTGCTGTAGCATCGTCTGGCTTTGCTGCCACACCCCCTTCTCCCGGGAGGACGAACAGCTCATTCTGCTTTTAAATTACCTGGTCACAAATGACAGTCCAATTTGTAGCATAAGCAAAGCTTCAGGTTCAGCAGAAATGTTGCGCCAATGCCACCTGATCACCATGCCACACAGACATAAGAGGCAAGAATAAATCTATGGGAGGAGTTGCATTAGTTTTATCAGGAGATTTCAGACAGACATAACCAGTTATTCCGAGACGATCAGGATCTGATGAAATAAAAGCAAGTATTAAGTCTTCACACCTATGGAATAAGTACAGAAATTCTCCTTCAATACTAACGTACCAGCTTTATTGCATGGGGACCAATGTACAAAACAGTTTTCATCATGGCGCCTCCAATTAGGAAATGGGAAAGTACTATTTGATGGGAATGGTGATATCAGTTTGGCTTATATTGCTATCGTTGTGAATTCCTCGGTTGAATTTAAGTAATAATTATAATTCACATAAATGGTTATGTGAAAGGCAATTCTTGCTCCAAAAATGAGACAGTAGCAAGGATTAACCATGAATTGATGAATAAGATTCCAACAGTCATTGAAGAGTACAAATCAATTTATTCAGTCCTTGATGAAAATCAAGCTGTCCATTACCCAACAGAGTTCCTTAATTCTCTTGAGCCACCTGGAACTCCTCCACATAAACTTTTTCTGAAAATAAGAGTCATAATGATGCTTCTAAGAAATTTAGATCCTCCTAAATTATGCAATAGGACAAGGTTGGTTGTGAAGACATTATCACCTAATATGACAGAAGCTACCATCATCAATGGATGTGCCTCTGGGGAAGAGGTTTTCATTCCAAGAATCCCAATCAAACCAACAGACATGCCATTTGAGTTCAGACGAACAGAATTTCCAGTGCGACTTTGCTTCGCAGTGTCTATTAATAAAGCTTAAGGTCAGACTTTGAAATCTACTGGCTTGCAATTAATTGAACCTTGTTTTTCGCACGGTCAACTTTATGTTGGTTGCTGCAGGGTTGGTAGTTTGCAAGACTTACTTGTTCATGCTCCAAACCAGAAAACAAAGAGTGTTGTTTACCCAGCTCTTACGAAATTCCCTTCAACATATGTGATAGAATTTATTCCCTTTCATAAAAGTGGTAAATTTTGTATTTTCCTTTTTTTGGTATCATCATCATCATCATCATCATCATCATCATCATCATCATCATCATCATCAGTAGTAGTAGTAGTAGTAGTAGTAGTAATCGAATGTATGTATGTATTATGAATTCAGAATTGATTTCCGAGTTAAAGAATAAGTTGTATCCCAATTGAAGAATAAATTGAATATCGAATAACAAATTTCTATACAAGATATTTTGCGTTTTTCTTCCAATATATAAGGAACAATTTCATTCCGGGGCAACGCCGGGTACCTCTGCTAGTGCTTTCTCTTGTTTACTTCAGTCATCTGAGTGCGGTCATGCTGGAGCACCGCCTTTAGTCGATCAAGTCGATCCCAGCACTTATTTTTTGTAGCTTAGTACTTATTCTATCGGTATCTTTTGCCGAAGCGCTAAGTTACGGGCACGTAAACACACCAGCATCGGTTTCAAGCGACGGTAGGAGAACAAACACACACACACACACACACACACATAGCTACCCAGGGTTTCCAGACCAAAATATTAACTTTTAAGCAGATGAAGTTTGAGCAGGAGATGCTCATAAAGAAAAATACATAAAGAAAGACACCAGGGTGATGACCAACATTACAATAAACAAAAGTCAAAAAGATGTAAACAAGATATTAATGGTTTGTGGTGTGACTGGTAGCCTATTTCTAAATTCCGTCGAGATGTACTTCTTAAAATGTGGACATAAAGAAAAAATCCCGTTCTTGAAAATTACGTAGTCGTTGAAGGCTCACAAGTTCTTTAAGAGATATAGATTTTCAAGAGAACATATGAACTTCTTTTGAACCCGTTAATATAGTGTCTGGTTTTGGAGAGGATCCTCCATTAGAAGTCATAGTTGGTCCCTTCGTCTTTAAGTTTCTAGATTAAAGCCGAAAGGGTAGTTGAAAGCCTCTTATCAAGGTGCGTAAAATTCGTAAGATGGTTGCTACATCTAGGTTTAAATTTGCCTTCCACGTCTCCGATATAACGTTTGATTTCTGTTTGACTGTTGCCATAGTTTGCTGAAACTTCTGCTTCATAAACAACTGAGAATATATCACACTTCTGCCATAGAAGACATCCAGGGCTGCGTTGAGTCGTCTGTTGCTTATTGATATATCTCTTAACATCAGGGGAGCAGGTAAGGTCATTTTAATTGTGTTCCTTAAAGATTTTACAATATCTATGAGTTCAGGGAAAGTATATATCTACTGAGTACAAGCAACTTCTACCTACAATTGTTCTAACATTAAGAGAGAAAAGTGGGAGTCTTCTTCTCAGCTTGAAAAATGGCGATATATTTTATCATCAAAGAATGTATATATACATTTTAATACTCAGACTGTTTTTTAACATTTTTTATTATTCTCAAAGACTTTTGATAATCTTTTTCTAAAAAAGTGAAACCGGTTAAGTAAATAAATATTTTTTAAAAATAAGTGCATTTTCAAACTTTCTTTCATATATATATATATATATATATATATATGGGAGAATGTACGAAAAAACAACAACAGACGAGGACAGGTGGTGTAAATAACAAAAGGATGTATTAGTATGACGCTCGAGAATACGGAAAGTCTTTGACGTTTCGAGCTACGCTCTTCAACAGAAAGAATACGGAGACAAGGAGAAAAACACGGAGAAGAAGAATTGAATAGTGTTCAGTCAACGGTCAATCATAGTAAAGGAAAAAATAAAGATGATAAACGTAATAAAGGAGGTTTACAAAAGTGGAAAAGTGGAAAAGTTCAAAAGTTTTTTAGACGTCGTGGTATATTGAGGCGATTTCCAATCAGAAGATGGGTCCAGTGTAATCCGTGGGTAGGAGAGGTGCAGCCGGAGGGTGTAGCCATATAGCGATTCACCTATCGCGCACTCGCGGATTTTTCTGTCTAATATATGTAAATTTATATCGCGGACTTCTCAGTAAATCACGGGTTTCTGCGACCGATAGGTATTTTATATTTTTTAGATTTTAATTATTTCAGTGGTAAAATAAGCTTTTTCGCGCCTAAAAATTAATAAATTAATAAATTAAAATAGAGTACAGTAATGCATAACACATTAATTAAAATATATTAAAAGAAAATACGTATATATATATATATATATATATATGAGACTTGTTCATCCTAAAAATCTTTCTTCCACGTCTCAGATTTCAGTTTCAAATCAACCCCTCCTTGAACCCTAACTAACAAACAACTAACTGCGTTCGGTTCGCTTCGAAACTAGCCAAATGGTCAGACACTGAAGAAGTTGCACAGAAAATCATGCCTGGTTGCATGTGCAACCGCCCGTACTTTGTGTAGCGGAAACACGTACAGGTCGTAACAACCATACAAATTAGCTGTATGAAATTGTAAAATAAGAGGAAATAAATTTTGAAGATGAACAAGTCTCCATATCCTGTATCGTTAAAATTATTGCTGATTAACCCTCCAGATAGTATTACCATCCCGAGAAGTGAACACGAATTTCCCATCGGAGGAATTTACAGCATGGATGATAACTAATAGTAATTATAAACGTTAAATACTAATCGATGTGGTCAGCCGTAACCTGGAACATATCAACTCTTTCTCTCTCTCTCTCTCTCTCTCTCTCTCTCTCTCTCTCTCTCTCTCTCTCTCT
>NC_069004.1:18485224-18487086 GCF_001194135.2 Octopus bimaculoides
TACCAGTATTTCGTCCATCAGCGCGTTCTGGATTCAAATTCTACTGAGGTCTACTTTGCCTTTCATCCTTTCGGAGTTGATAAAATAAATATCATTTGAGCACTGTGGCCGATGTAATCAGACAAAACTGTTGGCTTTATGTCAAAATTTGAACCCAATATTACCAGTTATAGTTATTTTATTTGAAATATATCATTAAAGAGACGGGACATAACCCGACCATCCTCTCTATATATACCTAATTCTAAACGAAAAAATATTTTGGAAGCCTCTGGTCTGTCATAACTGCCCGTCTCCACATTCACAAAGCTTATTGCCATAGCACGTGACCCAGAACTAATTACTGTATAATAGGAAATAATGACTTTTGAGTACTTATAATTGCATTAATATCAATATCCTTAATACCAGAGAATGCTAAAGCTTTTAGAAGAAAAAAATTTCTATGCGAATGACACTCCCACAAATCTATTAAAGTAAGTTTATAAGTTTGTTTCTGTTCTTTCTATTAAACTACTTAATTTGCGATACGTTGTTATTCTAGCTTAGAAGTAATCAGAGAGTTGTAATATTTTTCAATTAATGTAACCTCAAAAACCTCATTTTTTATTTGTTTATTTGTTTATTTATTTCACTTTCTGCAGGTTCAGTTACGCTGTATATGGGATTAACTGAAATGTTATCCTTGCTCGCTCAAGTTTTCACAGACTTGACATTCAACCAAACATTCACATCTATCATATAACTTTGATGCTAATGTATGGGTTCCTACAATGATAGAGATGTATGTGTAAGAATTTTGAATTTTAAACGTTACTATTACATTACAGCAAAGAAGTACATTGCAGGTTGTAACATCACTTCCATACATATTTTTACTTTTGCCTGCCGTTATGAGCCATGTACTTGGATATTCTTGATGATTTCTGCTCGTTTTTTGGAAGGTCTTGAAACAGATATATGTGAATACATACATACATACATACATACATACATACATACATACATACATACATGCATCGTTGGCACTCCGTCGCTTACGACGTCGAGGGTTCCAGTCGATCCGATCAACGGATCAGCCTGCTCGTGAAATTAACGTGCAAGTGGCTGAGCACTCCACAGAAACGTGTACCCTTAACGTAGTTCCCGGGGATATTCAGCGTGACACAGTGTGACAAGGCTGACCCTTTGAATTACAGGCACAACAGAAACAGGAAGTAAGAGTGAGAGAAAGTTGTGGTGGAAGAGTACAGCAGGGTTCGCCACCATCCCCTGCCGGAGCCTCACGGACCTTTAAGTGTTTTCGCTCAATAAACACTCACAACGCCCGGTCTGGGAATCGAAACCGCGATCCTATGACCGCGAGTCCGCTGCCCTAACCACTGGGCCATTGCGCCTCCACGTACATACATACATACATACATACATACATACATACATACATACATGCTGGGATATATAACACACTACCTAAATACCAATCTTGAGAAATTAGGCTTCTCAAAACCAGAAAGAAGAAAGGTAATTCGAATACTACAGATCCAAACCATCAGTGGAACTGAAAATTTGTAAAACTTCCCAGAGGTTTATCATTTAAATATATATGAGCACGTCTAGATATGCAACTTTATGAATGAGAATGTATACAAAACATACCAAAAATACATACAAAACATATAAATCTCAACATATAATACATACTTACAAACAAAAATACCCTGTTGTGGATGTTGAAATATCAATGAAGGAGCCTTGGATCTAGGTTAGAAACCGGTTCTTTCTCTATTGACAAGAAATCTTGAAATAAAACTGAATAGTGACATACATACGTATATACATATATATATATATATATATATATA
>NC_069004.1:18487446-18492039 GCF_001194135.2 Octopus bimaculoides
CATATATATATACATATCCCACCCGATGAACCGCCTACTACAAAATATTCAACTACATAATAATAATTATAAAGAATGTTCTTCTAAAATGATAAATGAATATAAAGTCAGCAACTTAAAGCCGGTGTGTGGTACAGAAACAAATGTTGTGATCTACTATTAAAGCCTGGTATCCTCCATCCTTGTGTTATATTATGTTTATATTAGTTTCATGTAAAGAGGCGTTCCATATGAAAATTACTAAAAATACAAATTAAAAAGCAAAAGTATGAGAAAAGAAGAGCACTCGGTGAGGGCAACCCTCCGCCAAAACAACACCAACGTCCTCTCAACGATTAGCCGGAGATTATTTTTAAAATGAGAATCTGAAATAAACTCAACTGCGCTTACAAACGAGAATACCTAAATGAACCCGACCGCTCTCAGAACTTCAGTAAAAAAAAAAAAAAAACCTGAAAAATAATCCAGAATCCTTGTCCGGTACCGGATTGATTCCAAAATCTAATCAGTTCGTGCCAGTCATGAGGCCAAAGATTCCCGAAAGTTTCATCTGAATCTATCCAGCGGTTCTTGAGATATCTTGTCCACGGACAATCAAACACGACTGAAAACTATACCCCCGCCTTCGCTAAGGCGGAGGTGGTAAGAGAATATAAAGAATAAAAAATAATACAAAATAAATGTCAAAAAAAAATTTTTTATGATAAAAAAAAGGAAAAAGATGAATTTTTATGAAGTTCAAAAACTCTTGGACTGTTACTGAGACTGTTATCGTTGGTCGGACAGTTGTGACCAGAAGTGTATGATCACAACTGTCTAACGAACAGTAGCTTGAAACTGTGGATCTGTTTGTGATGACTTTTTTCGGCTTTAATAAAAAGCATATTGCTCTACCATAGGCATTCGAGTATTATTTCTTTTTCACCTTGTTTTGCATTTATGTGCTTACCTTGTATGCGTGTGTGTGTGTGTGTGTGTGTGTACACATCTATATATAAATAATATGCACATATATATTATACATGTATATGCATAGAAATATGTATGTGTGTGTGTGTGTGTGTGTGTGTGTGTGTGTGCGTGCGTGTGTGTGCGCGTGTGTGTGTAATAGAGCATAATTAAGGGTAAATAGTATGATTCCATTGAGACCATGTGTGTATTACGTGGTGGAGAATGAAAGGGAAAATGAATGAGAGAAGTGGGAGAGAAAAGGAGAGATAAGAAGAGACAAAGAAATGAGAAGAGAGAGAGAACGAGAACGAAAAAGAGAGGCGGGAGAGGCAGTGGGGAAACCATGATGCAGATGGCGTGAGTTTCATTTCTTTCCGCTTCCGAGATGAAACCAGATCCAGTGCTTCATTAATCCGTCACACAGGATTTACACCTGATAAATGACGACACTAAATCAGAGTTGCCGAGTCTCGTAGAATCTCTTGTGTTCCTTACACATTGTCATCGAATATTCTCTGGTCAGCAGTTATGTATCTCGTGTTCTGTGTGTGTGTGTGTGTGTCTCCGTGTGTGAGCAGTTAAGAATGACGACAACGTACGGTTGAAAGGTTTGAAATTCGCTTCACAATCAGCGGCTGCGGCAGCTTTTGGATCCCACTGCATCGTACAAATGCCTTCTAACTGGTACTCCGTCAGTTACGACGACGAGGTTTATAGTTGATCCGATGAACGGAATAGCCTTCTCTTGAAACTAACATGCAAGTGGCTGAGCACTCCACAGACACTCATACCCTTAACGTAGTTCTCAGGGAGATTCAGCGTGACACAGAATGAGACAAGGCTGGCCCTTTGAAATACAGGTACTACTCATTTTTGCCAGCTGAGTGGACTGGAGCATCGAGAAATAAAGAGTCTTGCTCAATAAACACAACATGCCACCGGAAATCGACCTCACGACTCTGCGATTGTGAGCCGAACCGAACACCCATAAGCACTAAGCTACGCGCCTTCACACAAGTGCATTCTGTCTTATCTTCGAATCGAAACAAGGTCTTCTGAACTAAATATAACGACTGAGATTGGTTAAAAGACATTTGCCCAATGTACCAGGTTATGAAATTGAACCCGGAATCTTGTGATTCTGAAGCGAAATTCTTAATTATGGCTACTGATTAGATACTTTGCTTCGCAGTTACGGGGAGTTGGGATCGACCTCACTGTGTGACAACTCGAACAAGTATTTTCTATCATTGTCTCGTGTCGATTCAACGCTTGTGAGTGACGGGAGCAGCATGACCGAATGGTAAAGAAGTTCAGTTCGCAATTACCAAGACCTGAGTTCAACTCCACTGACTAATACCTTAAGTCCCGTGCTCGTTCCACCCTTGTGAGTGAAACTGAGCTAATGGACGACCTTGTGTGGAAATCTGTACGATAGTCTGTATCTGTAACTGAAACGGGTTTCGTCTTTCCGTCCAGAGATCGCCACTCATTTACAAGCCACAACCCTAAGCACATATCCATTACAGACTTCATATTTATTTACACTTTGTCTTCCACGTATACATTCTACGTTTATCTGCAATATGATTCCTATACAACGTTTCTATATATATATACACCCCGCTTTTACAAATATCTTTCCAGATAAGCTACTCATTTGTTATCATATAGATCGGTTATCGTTTGTTTATCTTTTTTTTTTTTACTTCTTTCAGCTATTGAACTGTAACCGTACTGTCCCCTTTCCCACCTTTAAGAGTTTAATCGAACAAATCGCCCCCAGTGTTTGTTTTTAAGTTGGTATTTATTATGCCATTCTCTTTTTGCTGAACCGCCAATTTTACGGGAACATCAGACAGAATGCTTAGCTGCATTTCGTCCGTCTTTACATTCTGAATTCGAATTGCTTTTTATCCTCTCGGCGTCGATAAAATTTGTACCAGTTGAGTACTGCGGTGAATGTAATCGACTTACCCCTACACCGAAATCACTAACCTTGTGCCCAAATTGGAAACCTATATATGTATAGATAGATCGATATTTGTTTATGGGTTCGTAAACAAACCAATACCGATGATAGGGGACATGTATATGTATAAGTGTGTGTATGTATATATATGTGTGTGTGTGTGTGTGTGTGTGTATGTGTGTGTGTGTGTGTATGTGTGTGTGTGTACGACGGGTTTCTTTCTGTCTCCGTTTACTAAATTTGTTCACAAGGCTTTTGATGACCTGAGGATATAGTAGAAAACATTTGCACAAGGTGCTGTGCTGTGGGACTGAACCCATGACCACATGGTTGGGAAGCAAACTTCTTACCACGCAGCCATATTTTGGCCTATAAAGAAATTGAAAGTAATTCATAAAGTCCTGCGGGCGATGATTGAGATATAAGTGGTACTCCGTCGCTTACGACGACGAAGGTTCCAGTCGATCCGGTCAACGGAACAGCCTCCTTGTGAAATTAACGTGCAAGTGGCTGAGCGCTCCACAGACACGCGTACCCTTAACGTAGTTCTCAGGCTAGCTCTTTGAATTACAGGTACAACTCATTTTGCCAGCTAAATGGACTGGAGCAACGTAAAATAAAGCATCTTGCTGAAGGACAAGGGAATTGAACTCGCGAGCCGAATACCCTTAGCCACAAAACCATGCGCCTTCACATGACTGAAATATATAAAGAAACGAATTGTATTCGCCAGGCAATGAAATCGACTTTACAGTTCTGCTCTTAAGGACTTACTTGACGTAATAACGCATATTTGTTTTATCTTTTAATTTTATTCACTTTATTCATTTTAGTCGGGGTTTAAAACATTTAATTTCATTAAGTATAAGAGCAGGCGTAACTCAGTGTAGAGAAGTTTCCTTCCCGACCGCATGGTTTCAAGTTGTCCCACTGCGTGGCACCATGAGCAAGTGACTTCAGCTGGTTCTAGGTAATTTGACTCCAGGTAATTTCACTCCAGGTATTTTGACTCTGGTAATTTGACTGCCAGTCAAAAACGTTGAAATTCATTGCTGCTGCTGCTGTTGTTGTTGTTGTTGTTGTTGTTGTTGTTGTTGTTGTTGTTGTTGTTGTTGTTGTTGTTGTTGTTGTTGTTGTTGTTGATGATGATGATGATGATGATGATGATGATTTACAGAGTAATTTAGCTAACTGAAGATATCTTTTCAGTCATCCATTCGGGTGTTTTATCTAAAGAGTTTACAGGTCTACCCGTTATCCATCTCTTCCTCATTCGTTACTGTTGTCGAAGGATTAAAAGTGAACTGTCACATTTGCTATAAATAAAGAACTGTCGAGTTATCGAGAGTTGATTGGTAAGCAGTTCACTGCGAGCCGTGTAACCTCGTGTAACAGTAAACCTCGTGCATTCGTGTAAATACTTCGTCAAATTATTTATCCAACTTACAAAGATATTAAAGTTACTTAAAAGGGAAATATACATTCACCATGCCTCACGTTTTTAACAGTATCCGCGGAAGGAAGAAACTTGTGGATAACACGAATTACATGTATGAAGCAGAGAAACAAAATGCCGATGGATCTAAGACTTACTGGAAATGCGAAATTAAGGGGACATGTATATGTATAAGTGTGTGTATGTATATATATATATATATATATATATATAT
>NC_069004.1:18495967-18499673 GCF_001194135.2 Octopus bimaculoides
GGATCGTTGGTAAACGTTCATAAGAGAAAGTAGCAATTGAAACGATGTGTAAGAGGAATAGAAATAGTTAATTTTAGAGGGGCAAAGTAATTCTGTATGTAGTTTTAGTATCTGTCATCACAGTATCGAAATGTGATTGTTTCAGTTTTGATAGTTTCCTTTTTCTCCTTCCTTTCTTTTTGTATTTGCTGTTGGATTTTTCGTAAAGCTTCATAAGAGAAAGTAGGAGTTGAAAGGATTTGTATTAGAAAGAGGAAATTAGATTTTATTAGGGAGAAAATGTTTACCTCCGTAGTTTTATGGATTTTATTCATTATTAGGAAATTTTTGGAGTGAAAAGATGACGCAGTGACCTAACCTTATTGTATTTAGAATATTAATTGCGATTGTTTAATCGAAGAAATTTTGAATTGTGTAAATGTATGAATTTTAAACATACACACACACAGAGTAGATTTGCCTTTTATAGTATAGATTCTTCATTAGCTGTTTCCACTATAAGATGTGGTTGACTCGTAGCTGAATGCCTGAGTAACAACTTATAGCTTTATCAGAGCCTCAAGCATTGAAGTGCATTTTCTGTTAGAGGCTCTGATGAAGCTGTTAGGTGTTACTCAGGCACTCGGCTATGAGTCCACCACATCCTATAGTGGAAACAACTGTAAGCTAACGAAGTATATATATGATAACCGTTTGTTCCTTTGTTATCTTTTTTTTTAATTATTATTAGCACTTTATGCTCGACTAATGCTTCGTTCAGAATCCCGTATATTGAGTTTTACACCAGGTTATTAACAATGTAATACCTAAATGAAATGTGTGTGCGGGAGGTGCTGAAAAGTTCCTGGCTTTGGGTAAAAGAAAATACCAGAAGATCAGCTAACTATGATTTTATTCAAAATATTTCTCTCTTAGATTCACATATTCATTAGTCTTTCGGTTCTAAAAGAACTCGGAAGGTTGGGTTTCCAGTCAGACCTTCCGCGGTACCCTTAAATTCAGGAACTTTTCAGTTTATACACACACACTCATAATTTTAATTGAGAGAACTGAAATTAATGTTTTGTACGTTTATTGTTATTCATGCTGTGAGTATTATAACATAACTAGTTATTTTGCACTGCTTGACTTGGTAACCATACCATTGTTATTTGAACACTGATAGCCATGAAACGGTGTGAAGTGCTGCTGGGGTGATCGCTTGGATTCTGGCATGGGAACACAGGGTTTTTTTTTATTATTTTTTTATTATTTTGGTAAAATATTTTATTAGTTGAACGATATTTCAACGCTCCGATCACCACTGGTATCACTTTTACATTACCCTCTCGCATTCCATACAATCTTGCCATTTCCACTTTTAATTCGGAGTACTTGGTGAGTTTTTCAACCTCTTTACTCACAACATTCATGTCATCTGGTAAAGCTACATCAATGACCTGACAGTATTTGTCTTTCTTATTCAATATGACAATATCCGGTCGACGGTGTTCGATTACACGATCCATCTCAAAATCCTAGTCCCAGAGTATTGTTACATTTCCATCCTCCTGCATAACTTATACCAGTTCTCTGTTACTTCATATTGGTATTTACGTCATAAGAGCTAATGAAGATACACACACACATTTTATCGTGGTGGCGTTTGTATTCTTTCTGTGCAAGGCTCCCACATTCACTTACCAAGTGGGTCACATTTTCCATACTCTTTACACAGAGTCTGCATTTCTGGGTGTCAAAAGTTTTATAGATGTTATACTACACTGACTTGGTAGCGAGAGCCTGGTCTTGTGCAGCGATGATCAGCCTTCAAATCACCTCGCTCAAGCCATATCCACGATACTGTATTATCCTTAACGTCTTGTGTATTCCTTTCAAACTGTCCATGCATTCTCATTTCAAGGACTTCTTTTCTCTTCTCCTCGGCTCTTTGGTTAAACTCTTCCTCGCCCATCATTTCATCTGCATTTACCCCCATATCTTTCGCAGCATATTGCATCTGGTCTTCATCACTATTTATCAAATACTCGGCAAGCGCTCTCCTTTCACTCCTTATACAATGGTCTGTACTAATTAGTCCTCTGCCACCATTCTTTCTTTTCATATACAGTCTGTTCACGTTTGCTTTAGGGTGTAGCGCCCCTTGCAGCGTCATCAACTTACTCATCCTTCTATCCAGTGTTGATATTTCCTCCTTAGTCCATTTGAGGATGGACGCACTATATCCGACCACCGCAACTACCCAGATATTCATTGCGGTAATCAAATTTTTGGCATTCAGGTTGGATTTCAACACTATCTTCACCTTTTTTTGATACGCTTCACGTGTTATTGTTATTATTATTATTATTATTATTATTATTATTATTATTATTATTATTATTATTATTATTATACCGCCAAGATCGACTTTGCCTTTCGTTCCTTCGGCGTCGATAAATTAAATACTAGTTAAACACAAGGGTTGATTACATCGACCCCACCACCAAATTTCAAGCCTTGTGCCTTTAGTAGAAAGGATTATTATTATTTTTATAGTTATTATTATTATTGTTATCATCATCATCATCATCATCAACATCATTATTATTATTGTTGTTGTTGTTATTATTGTTATTATTATTATTATCATTATTATTATTATTATTATTATCATTATTATTATTATTATTATTATTATTATTATTATTATTATTATTATTATTATTATTATTATTATTATTATTATTATTATTATTATTATTATTATTATTATTCATTTATTGAAGAGGCGGATGAGAGTGGAGAGGGAGGTGCACACTTCTAGCAAATTTAAGAATTTGCTAGATGAGTGGATGAAAGTGGCAACCATGTTGCATGTGAACGGGCCGGCTCTGAGCATACGCTTCTGAGTGGAGTAAGAGAGAGGAAGCACTTGCCTAAGTGGTCAGGGAAACCGTGATTTTCTGTGGGGTCTGCACGGTTTTGTCTTGGAATTCTTCCCTTACTATTAAGGAATTGTAATTGTTTAACTTTATTGTTCAATTTTGTTATTGTTTTATATGTTTACACGGTAAACCCCTCCGTCTGTACTTTTGTATTTGCGTCCCTGTGGCCAAAAAAGAAAACATTATTATTCATTTATATGTGTTTGAAAGAAATATTTACGTCTGCATATTCATACATGCATGTGTGTGTGTGTGTGTGTACATGTATGTACGTGTGCAATGTATGTATGTGAATTTCTACATTCATATCTTCACATGTGTGCGCGTTCGTAGAAAGATATTTATGTAATTGCATCTCTGTTCGCATAACACCTACCTTTATTCAGAAGCTAATACATATCTACGTCCATAAGTTCAAACTGATGATTATATAATAACCATGAACATCATGCTGTATATATACGTGTGTGTGTGGCGGGATTCTGTTTGTGTAAAATTATGAATGTGTGTATGTGTACGCATTTTTCATTGCATTTTATCTCCTGTCAGGATCTTCTGTTTAGCCAGCAAATTATTTGAATAATATGCATTTTCACGTGATCCTCCAATTTAGATTTTTATTCGAACGCTCTAAAGTAGAGACTAGCTCATTACTTACGGAGCTGTATTATGTGAAATCACTTTCGTAAGGGCTTTGCACGAAACTCTTAGCTCTTCAGTCACTGTTGTAATGTAACTTACCACTGATTAAAAGATATTTACACACACACACACACACA
>NC_069004.1:18501869-18502642 GCF_001194135.2 Octopus bimaculoides
TCAAGCATGTGTACAGCTACGCGTATTTGCGTGTGTGCATGCATGTGTGTGTATGCGTGTGTGTGCGTATGCGTGCTTATGCATGTGTACACATACGCGTATTTGCGTGTGTGTGTGTGTGTGTGTGCGTGCGTGTGCGTGCGTGTGTGTGCTCATGCATGTGTACATATACGCGTATTTGCGTGTGTGTGTGTGTATGTGTGCGTGCTCATGCATGTATACATATACGCATATTTGCGTGTGAACGCGCATGCATATATGTGTGTGCGTGTGTGTGTGCGCGTGTGAGTGTGTGTGTGTGTTTATGTGTGTGCATCTATATATGTGTGTGCTTTTATGTTTGTGTATATGCATCTGTATATTTGCATCTATGTGTGTGAGCATGTGTTCATGTATATATATATATATATATATACATATATGAAAGTGCGTGCGTGTTTGTGTGAGCGTTTGTGTGCGCGTTTGCGCATGCACGTGCGCATTTGTATATATGTGCTTTACATGGATGTATGTGTTTTTATGTGTGCGTGAGTGTGTGTATATATATGCGTATATATATGTGTGCGTGTGTGTGTGTATGGGTATACATGCATGAGTGTTTGTGTGGCTGTGTCTGTGCACGACCATCTTAACAATTGGAAACAATGTGGCACAGAGCAAAGAAAACCTGGAAATAATACTAACGTAAATATAAATACTGCCTCTTATATACACACATATAATATATATATATACACACATGTATATATATATATATATATATATATATATAT
>NC_069004.1:18502652-18504521 GCF_001194135.2 Octopus bimaculoides
GTATATATATATATATATATATATATATATATGCATGTATGTATGTTTGTGTGTGCGTGTCAATATATACAAATACATAAAATGCATACATATACATACACATGTATGTACACAAAGAATTTACGTGCATGTATACATATATATATATATATAATGTAAAGCGTCTCTAGTATTTTATATATTGATCAAGCTGAGCTCTTTGCTTCTGTGTTGATGTCCTTGTATGATGGGGTTGCGGCGTAGGGCATAACATTGCTTTGTTCTAAACCACAAATACCAACAGCATCATCACCATCATTGTTATCAGAACTAGCACCAACAACACCACCGCCACCGCTGCCATCATTGTAATTTTCATTAGCTTGATTACCACAATCATCAATCAGTGTTTGGTTGGCCCCTTCCATTCACCAAATGCTGTGCCATTGGAACGATGGTCGGATAGATAGATGGATGGATGGATGCATCGATGGATGGATGGATGCATCGATGGATGGATGGATGCATCGATGGATGGATGGATGCATCCATGGATGGATGGATTAGTACAAGATTTTTGGAAACAACGTATGTGTATTCCGCTTCTGGGGCCTTCCTTAACCTGCAGTTACTTTACTTCCAGGATCCAAACGGAAGAGAAAATGTTTGGATCGGAAAAGAATTCTCTCATCGTCATTATCAGCATCGTCATCATCGTCGTCGTCGTCGTTTTCATCATCATCATTGAAAATGAGGATTTGTGATCTTACTACCACTTGCTGTCACGTGATAGCAGCTATAGGCCGCATTTAGCTCCGTCGTTCGGTGTGCTTGATCTAAAACCATACCAATAATAGCATAAAAAGGTGGATGTTACCAAACGTATTCCTTCTTAACCTTTCGTGTGTTTGCTTAGCGGCAATATGTCCATCATTTCATTCTGAGTTCTAGTTCTGCCAAGGTCGACTTTGCCTGACACGCTTTCGAAGTCGATAAAAAAGTACCATGTGAGCAATGGGGTTGAAATTATTGACTAGCACCCTCCCGCTGGATATAATTGATTAGCCTTGTTCCTACAGCAGAAAGGATTGTTATTATTACTATTATTATTATTATTGAGTGAGAGAGCAGTGCATGCCATCAAAGTGAAACTGGGGTAAAATATACGAAGCCCATTATACCCATCATGACTACCCGTATGATTAGGGTACACCAGGCACATGCATCACTATTATTATTATTATTAGTAGTAGTAGTAGTAGTAGTAGTAGTAGTAGTAGTAGTAGTAGTAGTAAGACTAACCCAACCCCAAAGTTTCAAAGCAGTGAGCTGGCAGAATCGTTAGCATGCGGGGCAAAATGTTTAGAGATACTTTACCCGTCTTTACGTTCTGGGTTCAAATTCTCCCGAGGTCGACTTTGTCTTTCATCCTTTCGGGGTCGGTAAAATAATGACCAGGTGTAGTTTATGTAGTTGTGTGCCTTACTTTCAAAATTGAGACGAGAGAGATAGGTTGTGTTGGTGCGTCATGCATCTTCTTATTGGTGAGAGCTACGCTATATGTGTCAACACAATACGAATAACATGCTGAAGTACATCGGAGAAAGCTTTGCCCCTTGGCTTATTTTCAAACCTTCTATATTACGAATAACAATGCTTATCTATCTTTTATCTCATATTTGTTCCAGTCATTTGACGGCAGCCATACTGGGACACCACCTTAAAAAGTTTTAGTTGAATTATTCGCCCCTAGTATTTATTTTTGAAGCCTTATACTTATTCTATTGATAACTTACGCCGAACCAGTAAGAAGTGGTGGGGCTAAATATAATCGCAAACTCACACACATAGATTCATGCATATATATATATATATATATATATATATATA
>NC_069004.1:18504585-18507219 GCF_001194135.2 Octopus bimaculoides
AGATAGATAGATAGATAGATAGATAGATAGATAGATAGATAGATAGATAGATAGATAGATAGATGAAATTTTTTTTGAAAAAATTTTATCCTATATTAGAAGTAAATTTATATATATATATAACACGGACTCTCCCGTCGTTAGACGATGTATGAGGGTTCGGCAATATCTTGCCGAACAAACATGATTTGTTTATAGTGATCAAATGTTTCTGTTGACATAAGCGCACTCCCTCCATCAAATCAACATTGCCGGTACACCGTGTGCCACATGTCAGATGACGAAATGATCGCAGAGCAATGTGAAATGAAGTGCTTTGCTCAAGAACGCAACACAACGCCCGGTCTGGGAATCGAGCCCATAATCTTGTAATCATGAGTACAACATCTTAACAACTAAATTAAGCGCCCTCACACACGCACACACATATATATCTACAACTAGCTTCTTTGAGTTTTCGCCTACTACCAAATCCACTCAGATGGTTTTGGTCAGCCCGGATGTATGATAGGAGACACTTGCTCAAGTTGTGTGACTGAACCCAGGACCGTGCGGTTCAGAAGGAAACCTCTTACCACACAACCACACATTTCATTTGTCTCTGTGAGACATTCAACACTTGTTACTAGCTCTTTGACCAAATCGTTGAAAATACTTGCTTCTGATGGCAAAGATTTTATTTCTGTAATGGTTAAATTTATATTTTGCGCTCTTCAGCAGTGTTACGATTCATATTTATCCACATCAAATTTGAATCGTTTAATTACTGGTACTTCATGGGTAGTGTCAAATATTTCAGCCAGGGGCTACATATTTCAGCCACATCCGGGAATTTCTTGTTTGTATTTTGTACCAAGTGGATAACTTTCTAAATTAGTAACTCTTCTTACAATGGTTCTTCTGTTCAGTTTTATTTTTTCCTACGAAGAGTTCCTAGCAGTTATTACACTGCGTAACACGACTTTTTTTTCCTGAGGAAGCAACTGCTATTTCCTATCTATTTACCCTTAGGAAGTATGAAAAATGGTTAATGTTTCCTTCAAACTTCGCTTTTGCTATATTTATTCAAACCCCAAAGAATCCCTGCCCGTGGTCAGAGAAGCACATATTGCCAGCCACTATGGGACATGCTCAAGTAGTTAAGGTCAAGCAACTGAAAAGCAAATCTCTGGTATTGAGCAGAATATTTGCTATAACAATATTTCTGCTTTAGTTACACAGCGCTGAATCTGTCTGAAATGTAATGGGAAATAGGTCAGTTTCAAAACATTGATGTCCAGGTCACAAAAGTAAAGTGTGAAGGGAAGAGATGTCATTTCCTTTGATTTCTAGACAGAAGCATTATGACATAACTTACTGACGAAGGAAAAAAGAAATTTGCTACACAGTGTTATCCATCCGATGTCCAAAATCGGTTCAAAAGATTTTCTACGTCTTTTACTCCTGGCACTCGATTCGGTTCTATTTCTTGTTGAAAAATAGTTCTGGGGACGAATTATCTTTTTTTATCAATGGAATCAGTCAGGTCTGTGTAGCTATGCCTCATTTTCACAGGGTTCTGGTCCAACCCCATTGCAAGACATACGGGGCACATTGTGTCGACCGAAGCTTTGCAAGTGAAACTGGACCGCCAGTTAGGTGAACTTTATCTGTTCTTGGGTAATATATGTAATCTAATGCCCGCTTTAACATCACAGTGTGGCCCTTATGTGCCAGGTTGTAGTGTTAACATTCGAATAAGGTCTACTTTTGGTGTGCTGCTTCCGATTGTAGCAACCCTTTAGTCGTGGTTTCTTTCACAAGTCTCGGAGATACGGTCAAAATGTCATCAGCGCTGCCCAGACAATGAAAGCAAAATGTGAAAAAAAAAAGATTATATACTGAATGATCGATGCAAAATTTCTTTTATTTAAATGAAAACTTTCGCGAATCTCAAAGGAAAGAAGAGATAGAATCAAAAATAAATCAAGAATTAATCTTTACTTATTTAGAGGAAGAAAAAATCTTACCTTTGTAGACAAGGACATCTGTGCGCATGTTTTGGTCTATTAAACCTAATCAGCCTCTCCGGTCAGTTGACAAAGATATTTACTTATAGAAAAACAATTAAGGGTTATTATCAGCCAATATAAATAATTTTCATAATTAAGAAAGAGTATTGCTGTATTTCGTACATGATTTTTTGTGATTTAAAGCAGACTACCTCTGAATCCTCTTTGATTTTAAACGAATTTGTTTCTGTTGAGACATTTTGAAGGCGAAGTTATCTTTAATGTTTTACTTCTTTTAGTCACTGGACTGTGGCCATACTGGGACACCACCTTGAAGGGTTTAGCTGAACAAATCGAACCCAATACTTATTTTATTTAAGCTTATTACTTATTCTATCGGTTTTGTTTGTCGAACCGCAAGGTTACAGGGACGTGAACAAATCAACGCCGGTTATCAAGGGGTGGTGAGGGACAAACACAACATAAAGGCACAAACACACACACACACACACACACACATGCATATATAGGCGTAGCTGTGAGGTAAGAAGGCTGCTTCTCAACTACATGGTTCCGGGATCATCCCCACTGTGTGACATCTTGGACAAGTGTTTCCTTCTATATAGCCTCTGACTGATCAAAG
>NC_069004.1:18508420-18512495 GCF_001194135.2 Octopus bimaculoides
CATATATATATATCTGTGTGTGTGCGTGTGTATTATATGCATTTTTATATATAAATATGTGTGTGTGTTTGTGTGTATGTCCATGTGGATTTGTGCATATATAAATCTGTGTGTTTGTGTATATATGTGTGTGTGTGTGTGCGTATATATATATATATATATGTGTGTGTGTGTGCGTATATATATATATGTGAGTGTGTGTGTGTGTGTGTTTGTGCGTGGATGTGTGTGTGTGTGTATACATATGCGTGTGTGTATGTATGAATCTATGTCTGTTTATAAATATATGTATGTGTGTATATTTCCTCTTGCTTTGCATATACATATCCTTTTTATTTCAACGTTTTTAGGTATGGAATAGCGTATACTAAAGCGAAATATTTTTTGCTGCTTCCTGTATATGGATTCATACCCACACACACGCACACACACACACACACACACACACACACTCATGCACACACACACACACAAACACACACACGTGCGATAGTATCTATGTGTGTGTATTATGTATACACACGTACACACCTAAATGTACACGTGCATTTAGAAAGTATATATTTCCTTTACAAAGCGAGCAGAAAGAAAGAAAGAAAGAAAGAAAGAAAGAAAGAAAGAAAGAAAGAAAGAAAGAAAAAAAATATCCGCAACCTTTATAAAAGCGCAAGTATCGCCCTACCGATGACATACGACTATGGTTTTTAACCAGTTCTAATGCAAACTGGGTAATGCACACACACACAAAACACACTCACACGTGTTGATCTTTCTTTTAAAGTGCTGTATTGAAAACACGACTATGTTCCTGTATGGTCTTTCTTATTAAGTATTTTTTTTTTTTTCATATTTCCTTCTTAATCCTTCATGTTTAAGTTCAAAAGTTAATGTTGCCGAATATGTTCTCGCTACAAGAATTTCTCAGTTCCATCATCTAAATTCTTTCTAATTTTGGTCCAAGGCCAACTATTATGATTCCAATACAAGATTGTTACTTCATTTTATCGACCACGAAAGAATGAAAGTCGATCTCGGCAAAATTTGAATTCAGAACGAATTATTATTACTATGGCCGGCTTCCAACCCGGGCCGCAGCAGCAACAAAGTCCACCACTTCTCGGTCCAACATCATTGCCTCGAGGTCCTGGATACATTCCAGGCCAGTGTCTGCGATCAAGTTGTCGATGTAAGTGCGACGACATTTTCCTCTTCTTACGTCACCATGAAGTGGGTTCCCTAAGACTAATTTGGATGTTTCCAGATCAGAGTAACGCACGCAGTGACCAAAAAGCCGCAGCCGTCTTTGTCTGATCTTCTCACAAACTTTTGACATGCAACCATAAAGGTATTCATTTGTCAAATGTTGCTGCCATTTCACATTTAGGGCCATTTGTAGCATCCTTGTGTAGCATCCATTTAGCCTATTTGATAATTTCTCTGTCAGTGTCCATGTTTCACTCCCATAAAATAGCTCTGATTCGACAGCTACAATGAGCAGCTTGATTTTGCTTCGCCTGGGCAATCTGGAGTTCCAGACCTTGCTTAGTTTGTGACAAGTTGTCCATGCTTATGCCTTGCTGATCTTGATGTCTGCTGGCGAACTGCTCACTCAACTACCTAAGTACTTGAAGTCTTCAGCAACATTCAATTTGGAACCGCACAAAGCAAACAGTTCAGTGTCACTTGATTGGTTGAATGACAGGCGTTCCGTTTTCTTGACATTTCTGTGCAGTCCTATTTTGGCAGCCGATGTTTATTCTCTGCTGAGCAGCTGTTGTGCTTGATCTATTTCATCAGATATGAGTGCCCCTAATAATTTTTTCCGACATTCTAAGAATTCTACCAGCTCGATGTCTTTAGTTTCAAATTTTGGCACCAGGCCAGAAATTTTAGGGGGAGGAGCTTAGTCGGTTACAAAGCTCTCAATACTTGACTGGTACTTTATTTCATCGATCTCGGTGTGATTTAATCTCAGATCATAAAGAATCGGAAGCAATGGCGCTAAGCATTTTGTCCGAAGCGCTGACGATTCTGCCAGATTGCCGCCTTAGTTTCAGCATCTAAATGAAAATATATGTATCAGCCTCTCGTCCGCACACTTCGCGGTAAATCACAAAGGATCATAAAAATATTGTTAGAACTGATAAAAAATCATCAGGTATGCTTCAGATAGGTCCAACTTTGACAACATTTTCCTCCATTCAACTTCGCAAACATTTCTTCCGGACTTCGTAGTGGGCGTCATCAAACACTCGTCTAAACTCGTTGAAAGATCCGTGCATACCCGTATTTTTTTTCTTGATGTAAACTGTTGGAGATGCCCATTCAGTGTGATCATTTTTCTTTTCAATAACTCCACGCTCTTCAAGTCTATCCATTTCTTCGTTGACTTATTAAAACGCTGCGAAAGGTACAGTTCGTTTTGGTTTAAATAGCAGTTTAGCATTTTCTTTTACTTGAAACTTCGTCTTTATTTTGGGGCACAGACCTAATTCATCAGACAAAACTTCAGGAAAATCTTTTTTAATCTTTTTAAAAATTCGTCTGATGATTTATTTGTACTGGCAGAAAAACCATTCATACTTTTGTAGAAAAGATTAATGGGGAGGTCCCATGAGTTAAATAATTCCATCCGGTTTGTTCCGAATAAATTTATCGTATTATTAAACACAAAAAATATAGCTTTTAAGGTTTTCTACGAATAGTAACGTCACTAATCATTTCGCCATTAAGACGTAATTTTTTCCCTGAATCACCACGTGCAATTTTCGAAGCTTCTTTTAATCTAGGTTTCCCGATTTTTTTCCCATGTATCTGCGTTCATTATCATGGTATCACTGCCTGTGTCCAATTGTAACTTTACGTTTGTGTTATTAAATTTTACATACACAAATGTCCTTTGAAGCTCGTTCGTAATTCTTGTCACTGATAACCAGTTTACGTGATCCTTTTCTGTTGAACCGTTTTTTAGGTATTGCTTACTGTGTGATTTTTTTATGACCTATCTTACCAAACTTGAAGCATTTTATATTTTTATGCGGACAGTAACTTTTAAAATGTAGACCACTGCACCCATAACATGGATTCGGTCTTGACATTTTTTCTCTTTTTTCTTATCCGTTAACGGTCGAGACGCCTGAATATGAGAGCAATCTTTTCCTTCAATTTTATCTGTGTCATATCTTAGATTCATAATCCTCTGATATTCTGCTACAGCCCGTAGAGTTGATTTTTAGTCCTTTTCTAATTTTGTTAATATCCGGGAACGTATCTCTGCACCTTTGCTTGCAGTTAGCGCTTGAACAAAAGCTTGACGTATCCGGGATTAATTCATTTAATTTGAATTTTTCACACTTTCTCTTAACAATCACAGCATAGGAGACGAAATCTTCAGCATCTTTTTTTTTATCAAATTTAAACTGTGGCACCGAGTATTGAACAGGGACAATTTTCTTGTTCTGTACTTTACCAGATTTAATAACTTGTCCTGAAATTTTCCAAATGTAATAACTTTTGTACTTTTCCATGTTTATATTCTTAAAAATATTATTTCTCTTGCTTGCATTTTTTCATGTGGTCCATGTTTTTTCCAGGCTATGCTATCATGCAAATTAATAATGTGTCAAATATGTCAATTAGCGGTGTCGTTGATAATTTTTTCCTTACGTCAATGATGCCGGTGACATATATTAAAAGTTTCCCTATAGAGCTATATTCATAAAAAGTACAGAATTTTATTATCACACTCAAATTTGAGAAACAAACACTCATAACTTTTTCTTTTAAAATTTCAATGCATGACATTGATACCATGAAATTCCTCGAACTGAGCTTTATCATTTAAGCTTAATTAAAATATAGTTTATTTTTTTAATATAAAAAAGTTAATTGTACTTAAATCTAATTTTTTGCTTTACATATATATTTTTTTCATATTTTACCTCACAACTTTTTTGATACCCATTTTTGTTGCATGGGACCAAGACTATGAAATTCCTCATGCTTTCTTCTATCATTGAAGCTAAGATAAACGTATTTTGCTTTTAAAATAAAATAAAAAGTTATTTAGATCTAA
>NC_069004.1:18513973-18519355 GCF_001194135.2 Octopus bimaculoides
TGTGTGTGTGTGTGTGTGTGTGTGTGTGTGTGTGTGTGTGTGTGTGTGTGTGTGTGTGTGTGTGTGTTCAACGGGGATGTCTACTTGCACCTGCAAATGTTTTTGCCTGTATGAATCTATATTTTTGTACCTTGTAAAGGTAAGCTTGGTTTTGAAGATAACCTTTGGAATCCTAGCAAATTTGGGGTCATGACCTGATTCACCTTTTTATCATCTCTCACCACCCTCCCTTTCCCTCACCTGCTCTCTTTTCTACTCTGTCTTACTATCTTCTTTCTTCCTATTTATCTCCATATATTCATTTCACTTAAATTATCGTTTGTAACATATATTTATAGTTTCATATTTATATTTTTTATCCCTGTTATGTTTGTCCAGATTACTTTCTTCCTTCTTTCTTCCTCTCTTTCTTCTTTTTCGTTTTACTTCTTCAGAATTTCGTTTCTAATTCTTTCTCTGTTCCTTTATCTCTTTCTTTTTCTCTTTTTATCTTTCTCTGTCTCACAAATTCTCTCTTCATCTCTCTTGTTTCTTCCTACATTTCTTTTTATTTCTCTTTCTCGGCCAATTGCTTTCTTTATTTCCTCTCTATTTCTTTATCTCTTCTTTTCTCTATCTCTTTTTTCTCTCTCTCTCTCTTTATTCTCTGTCTTCCCTGTCTCACGTATTCTCTCCTCATCTCTCTTGTTTCTTTTCCCGTTATGTTTTCTTTTACTTTCTCAACCAATTTCTTTCCTTCTATTTTCATTATCAAAATACTTGTAAAATAACTCTCCATCTACTCGACTCTTGATATTAGCTTTCTATAAACTTAAAGCAATAAAGTCTTCCCTGATGAGCCGTTCTGGTTAAGCATGCATATCCACTTCGCTGCCAGTGCACGGTTTCAAGCAACTATACATCGAAACGTACGTAGGAACTAATAATATTAACAGGTGTCTATCTTAAATGTTTCCTACACATTCTCTGTATCTTATAAGTAGTAATACTATTAAATAAAGTAGTTACCTTAACCACTACACTGCTAGCAAACTGGAACATAGTAATCTCCGTGGAGATTTAAACGTAACACTAACAGTCGTACATCTATTTGTACACACAAACTACACTATTTGCATATGTGGCAACTTGGGCAGGTGACTTCTTCTATAGCCTCATGCCGACCAAAGTCTTGTGAGTGGATTTCGAAGACAGCAATTGGAAGAAGCCTGTCGTATATATATATATATATATATGCATATATGTAAGGAGAAACGGGTAAGGGTGGGGTGGGTGCGAAGAGAAATAGCAGAGGCACGGTCCACAGATCGTGCCCGGGGAAGGGTAGTGTTGATAATGGTAAGGGGATATCCACGTAGGATGAAGTGGTGAGTTGAGACTGAGTCTCGATGTCATAGTCGTCACTGCAGAGTATATGCACTGCATATGTATATGCATATACACACATATATATATATATATATATATATATATATATATATATATATATATATATACACACACACACACATATATATATGTATGCATATACACACACACACACACACACACGAGGCCGAAATATCCTCAACATTCACTGGTCTCACTCCCGAGCTATACGATCGTTATATCGAGGACTGTATCGGCGCGACCTCACTCTACCGCAAACATCTTGACTCCTTCCTCTCTTTTGTCCAGTCCTTCCATTCTGCTCTCGAATTCTCCTGCACTATCTCTAATTCTTCCGTCGAATTTCTCGACATTTCAGTCAACATACACCACTCCACTCTCACCACATCCATCCACTACAAACACATTAACTCATACTCCTACCTTACCTTCTCCTCCCACCCTACCCACACCAAGCTCCTCATCCCCTACTCGCAATTCCTCCGTCTACGCAGGCTCTACAGTGACGACTATGACATCGAGACTCAGTCTCAACTCACCACTTCATCCTACGTGGATATCCCCTTACTATTATCAACACTACCCTTCCCCGGGCACGATCTGTGGACCGTGCCTCTGCTATTTCTCTTCGCACCCACCTCACCCTTACCCATTTCTCCTTACCTACCACCCCTCGACCTGTCCCTATCGCTCCAACACCACAATCCTCACTGGCAACCATCACCATCCCCATCACGTTACCAACTCCTTTACCTGCACCTCTAGTAATATTATTTACTGCATATCCTGCTCTCTCACTCACTCTCTCTCTCTCTCTCTCTCTCTCTCTCTCTCTCTCTCTCTCTCTCTCTCTCTCTCTCTCTCTCTCTCTCTCTCTCTCTCTCTCTCTCTCGCTCGCTCTCTCTCTCTCTCTCGCTCGCTCTCTTTCTCCGTTCCCTGTACATTGGTCAAACTAGACGCCGCTTGGCTGACCGGTGCGCGGAGTACCTCCGAGACATCAGATTCGGCAATGACACCTCAGTTTCGCGCCTTTCCGCTCTACTGGTCATTCGCTACATCTGTCTGTGTTCGGACTATTTCTGCACAGGGCCACCCGGACTCCCGCCTTCGCTGCGAACAGGAATTTATCTTCTCTCTTCGTTCCTTTGCACCATATGGACTCAACTCACTACCTCTTTTCATCTGGCACCAACCCCACACAGATTCCCATACACATTCCACATCCAACTACCCCTCTATCTACACACCTGCATACCGCCAACTTCGGTACCCTCACCACACACACCACTATACAGACACCCATACACACAGTTCAACTCATTACTCACTTTGCACACCATTACATACCCACAAATACCTTCCCACTCTACACACACTAGCACCGAAAACCTCTCAGCACCACTACCCACACACCCACACACAATCTTCAATAGTATCACCACACATATCACTATACGAGCAGCCACACACTTCTTAATTCAGTACATACACCACACACCATCATACACACTCCCACACCCACACAAGCACATAATACCTGAACACGAGCACAACACTCATAAACATACGCAACACGCATCCACAAAGATAACTTTCGCCCACAGACACACACCACACACATGCACACTATTTGGTCACAAACACATACATGCACACACACAAACACAAACACATACTCATGTCCACACACCACCTGAACAAGCATACATCAACTGCTACGCACAACACAAACACACTAACGTTAGACTCAGCCGCCCCATTTGCACATACACACTCACGCACACCATTAGCACATGCACACACACGCTTGCACATCTTAGTTCATTGGGGGTCACCATTACCTTTACCGTTATTATTATTATCTTCCTTTCATTCAACCTCTTTTTTCCTGTCATTTGACCATATTGGACCGTTGAATTCTGCACATTTTTCTCTCTCGGTTTTTTTTTCATTCTCTCTCCCTTTTGTTTTTTGTTTTTTTTCTCTTAATCCTTTCTCGAAGAGCGTAGGCTCGAAACGTAAAAAGACTTTTCCATTTTTGCCGAGCGTTAAATTAATATACCTGCTTGTTGTTCCTACACCTGTCTTTGTCTTTTGTTTCCTGTAAATTTAGTAAGGTGAATGTGTATTTGCGAGCTGATTTCAATTCTACTGACACTGACTTTAAGTATGTAATTACAGCCAATAACTCGGTCTCCTTTTATGAAACCTGTTCGCAGTTAACTTATTTTCATTCAGCGTCTGGTGGTCGTCTTAGAAGTGCCTTGTGTCAAAATATATCATTCGTAGCAGACGTTTTCTCGACATCGTTCACACGCGCCTGACTCGGGCTCAGAAGTTACAGCCCGAATTGTTATCTATAATCGTAAAAATTAAAAGTAATTCAAATTCAATGTTTTCTTGAAGCAATATATTTCTATAGAGATTAGGATTTAAATTCCAATCTATGAAAAGTTTCCGTTCTACAATATTCTTAAAGGAACGGAAAAATTATCCAGCAGCTCAGGCTAATACGAACGAGCCTGGTAGGTATAAAAGACTAACTGGCATCTCGTGTCAAGAGTACAGGTGACAGTCAGATCGCTGATGTTCGTTGTGCAGTCCGCTGTCGTTCTGTGATTGCTGTTATTCTGTGCGTTTGTGTGTAAAGATCAGTTGTGTCTTGCATGGTTGCCTTATTTTTTACCCTTAACTTAGAGATGGAGAAAGACATAGTGCTAGATATATAAAATAAGCCATTTGGGGCTAGAAATATTGTGGAAAATATTGCGAAAAATTAAGGGCGCTGGAGGGCCAACACCAATACGCTAGAAGTAGATGTCAAGTGTCTAGAAACCACTCCAAGTTTGTTCTCCTTTTGGTATAAGGCTGAATGCAGGAAATGGACAAGAAGGTTTATAAAATTTTGGACAATTCCATATCTAAAAATTTCGTGTTTTGTAATAAAAATTACTTTACACTGACCAGTAGAATATACCGAGCATATATAAGCGAAAATATATATATACATACCGATACAATACTTGCGTACAAATACTAATACATACATGCTTTTCCCACATATATATTAGGAGATCTAATCGGCCATCTCAGCCATGTGCTTATTGTTAGAATAGTACCGGAGCAAATATAATAACTACAGAACTCAAGTATCGGTATGTAGGCATATTTTTCACTTATATATGGTCGGTGTATTCTACCGTTTGTATACATGAATCTATGTGCGCATATATATATGTGGTGGGGTGTATATGTATGTATATATATATATATATATATATGTGTGTGTGTGTGTGTGTGTGTGTGTGTGTGTGTGTATAAAGATATATATATATATACATACATACATACATACGCAGCTATACAGATAGAGAGAGGAGGAGAGAGAACGATTGCGTATAAATATATTTTTTTGAACATGTGTATATTTGTGTGTATGAGTGTTTTTGTGAGTGTGTGTGCGTATGTGTGTGTATGTGTGTGCATTAATGTACGGTGTACACCAAGGTGCATTTGTGCAATTGGGCGTAAAAAGTATTCAACAGAATGGAAAGAAATCCTGAATTCAAGTTGCTACTTTGTATTTCACATTTCCTTTTCAGAAGTTGATGAAGCAGAAGACACACAGACACAGGTACATACATACATACATACATACATACATACATATACATACATACACACACATACACATACATACATATATACATACATACAACTATACATACACACATGCAAAAACACATATACATACAGATATGCATACATACATACATGAATATATACATACATATATGCACACATACACACACATACACACACACACACACAGACATACATATATGCATACATGCATACATACATATTTTGGAGTTATTTCGCAAATGATTTCACCAAAGCACCTTTTTATTGTTATTTTTGTTGCTTTTTTATTATTATTATTATTATTATTATTATTATTATTATTATTATTATTATTATTATTATTATTAT
>NC_069004.1:18524256-18530405 GCF_001194135.2 Octopus bimaculoides
GTATCATTCTTTTATGTTTTTTACCTCAGCAGCTTTGGTTAACAATGACACTTCTTTAAGGGATTTTTGTCTGATTGTAATGTTCCTTTTGAATGATACATTTTCTTCGTGTCATTTATTTCTTCGCTGGCTCGTTCTAGCCACGCCGAATCATTTCTGTTGTGGCTTTCAAAGCTTCATCTGCCATCCAAGTGTGTGGTAATTATTTATGTAGCTTACGTGATGTCACTTCCGTTGTACAACTTTCATTAGTTTCTGCGAGTTTGTTTCCCATTTGTGTGGCCAGTGAAGGCGATTGGTTTAGTGGTTAGGGTATTCGGTTCACAGTTGTGAGTTCGATTCCTGGCGGCGCATTGTGTTCTTGAGCAAGACACTTTATTTCACCTTATTCCAGACCCCTCATCTGTCAAAAATGTCAAGCTGAACCTCTCCGAGAACTAAGTTATGGGTATGCGTCTCTGTGGACACGAGCAGGCCGTACTGCTGATCGGTTTAACTGGAACCCTCCTCATCGTATGCGACAGAGTTCCACTTGCGTGACCAGAAAGATGTTTTATTTTCACTAGGTAACCTGTTTGTTTGACAGTATTATTGATTATTATAAAAATACATACTTTCGTTAATGTATTTGGATATAGTTCTCATCTTTCATTTATTTCTTCTCTAGAATTTGTACATTGCTTTCATATTGTGTGATATTGCATGAACATAGGCAGAATAATTCAGAAGTGTGCTCCATTACAATGAGGTCCTGAGAATCCTTTTGGACGAATATCATAGCTTTGAATCACACAAAGTGTTGTAGATGAAATTACAGATAACTAAACTGTGTGGAGACTCAGTCTGATAAACAGTCGCTGTAATTCATACTTAATTGTGCCTGAGAAATGCATTAAAAGTATAAAGGAGGGGCGTAAAGAAAGATCAATCTAGTCTTCATCCAGCCTTACTGATAAAGGTATTGAGGGTTTAATTTTACATCAGTCCTAACTTCATCTCGGTTTGGTTCCCTATAATCGTTTAAGAGAGAACAGGACGCGCCCATGAGCCATTGGACTTTCAGAAACTCCACAACTGGTGGAAGAAAAAAAAGCGTGTTACCCTCAAATAAGAGATCTGGATATTTGCAACAGAGTGATCGTTATTACCGCAAGAAGTACTTTGATGAACTTTCTCTCTTAGTTTCAGATCACTTTGTGCCGTCTCGCCTCGCTCGAAACTCAGTCTTCATCCAAAGGCTGTTGTGCTTCCATAAAATAAGGAAGTGTTTCTACAGTCATAGCTTATTTCCTCGAACTGCCAGACTTTGGAATTCTCTTCCATCTCATAGTTTTCCCTGCTTTTTATAAATTGAATTCTTTCAAGTCTGAAGTAACTTCATTCCTTTCGTCTTAAATGCTCCTTCTTCATAGTCCCTTACACGAAGTGACCTTACGACTTGTTTGAGACTCAACAACAGGCATTTAAGGTTCGAGTCCTGTTGCTAAGCCGGATGCTAGATTAAGTCTACCAGCCAAGAATTCAGAATTCAGAATTCAAATGCTAGACATTTCATCCGACGCTCTAGTAATTCAACCAATCCATCACCCTGGGCTACTATTTTATTTTATCGACTCCGAAAAGTAAGAAATGGAAAGGTGGTTTTGGTGAAATTTGAACTCAGAACGAAGACACCCGGAACTAAAAACTCAAAGCCTGCTTTCTAAAGACTGCCGTTTTAATGCCTATGTATTTACTGAGGACCTATGCTGTAATTTTACATTGTTTCAAATTTTGGCACAAGGCCAAAAATTTCCGAGGAGGGGGTAAATCGATCATATCGACCCCAATACTTAACTGGTACTTATTCTATCAATCTTGAAAGGATGAAAGGCAAAGTCGACCTCAGCGGAATTTGAACACAGAACGCAAAGACGAACGAAATGTATTTTGCCTGGCGTGCTAACGATTCTGCCACTTGTCACTGTCATTTTATATTGATTTCAAATTTTGGCACAAGGCCGGCAATATCAGTGGAGCAGGTAAGTCGCTTATCGACTCCAATGCTCAACTGGTACTTTATTTATCGATCCCGAAAGGACGAGAGTTAAAGTCGACCCCGGCGGAATTTGAACTCAGAACATCAAGACAAACGAAATGCCGCTAAACATTTCGCCGGGCGTGCTAATGATTCTGCCAGTTCACTACTGTAATTATATATATATTAAAACTAATTAACGTTTTGAAAGAAAGCCGTTTCTGACACTCATGTTACATAGGTTTAAAGCATGATTACATTAGACTCTTTCATATTAGGTTTAACCCATAAACTTTGTATCCAATTATATTTCTTCAAAAGGAAATACCCTAAGAAGTAAGTGGGAAAGTAGGCAGACATAATGACAACTTGAACCCACTACTATGCGCTAATTGCGATAGTTCTCATGTGTCTGCTCAACCTACAAGTAATCCTTTCTACTTACAGGCACAAGGCCTGAAATTTGTGGTGGAGAAGGCTAGTCGATTACGTCGACCCCCTAATGCTCCACCGCTATTTATTTTATCGACCCCGAAAGTATAAGTGGTGAGTCGACTCGATGGAATTTAAACTCAGTGAAGCCGAAGGAAGTAAATAAAACCGGACGAAATGCCACTAAGCATTTTGTCCGGAGTGCTTACGATTCTACCAGCTTGCCACCTTTCGACCTACTAATAATATCACCTAAATCCTTCTGAAATCAGTGAAGGCGGTGAGCTGGCAGAAACGTTAGCACGCCGGGCGAAATGCTTAGCCGTTACGTTCTGAGTTCCAATCCCGCCGAGGTCGACTTTGCCTTTCATCCTTTCGGGGTCGATAAATTAAGTACCAGTCGCGCACTGGGGTCGATGTAATCGACTTAACACCTTTGTCTGTCCTTGTTTGTCCCCTCTATGTTTAGCCCCTTGTGGGTAATAAAGAAATAAATCCCTCTGAAATCACTAACACTGTAATAAAGTAAAGAACAGTCAATAATTTGCTATTCTATGTTGCACATCTTAAGAAAAAAATTTCACAGCTGAAATACCTTCGGTCAAAGGTTTATTTGACATAAACGTACATTGGTGGCGGATGAAGAACAATCTAAATGACATACATAGAACATACAACAGATCATTGATTCAGACTGATATATGTATTTGTCTCAATACAATATGTATGTATTTAAGCTTGTGACGATACTGTCACAAGAGTACAATCATGAAGAGTGGCCAAGTAATTACTGAATTGAGCTCTCATTCGTTAGGTCGTAGGTTCAATTCTCGAAGTTCGCTTGATTTAAAATGAGAAGCAGCAGCGGCAGGTGAGGTATAAAACTGCGATGATAGACAGGTATGCCGTGGAGTCTTTGCTCTTTCGTTCTCTTACACGACCCAAAGATCAGGATAAGCTCTGGCTTGATGGACTTATAGGTTCGAGCAGAGTCTTTAACGTTAACACACACTTACAGACACGGAAGGCGGCGAGCTGGCAGAAACGTTAGCACGCCGGGCGAAATGCTTACCGGTATTTCGTCTGCCGCTACGTTCTGAGTTCAAATTCCGCCGAGGTCGACTTTGCCTTTCATCCTTTCGGGGTCGATTGAATAAGTACCAGTTACGCACTGGGGTCGATATAATCGACTTAATCCGTTTCTCTGCCCTTGTTTGTCCCCTCTGTGTGTAGCCCCTTGTGGGTAGTAAAGAAATAACACACATACAGACACACACACACACACAAACACACCTCGCGTGCGCGCGTGTGCGCACGCACACATTCACTGAGATCATGCTAGGACACTGCCTTGCCACATTTTTGATGTACCACCTGGTCAAGAGAATGAGGGCCAATAGAGGTGTCTATGCCTGCTTGCGACTACTTGGGTACTTGAGAAGGAAGGGTCTAGTAACCAGTAGAGAAATGGCGAATGGGACAATCTTGGGAAGCCGGAAGCTGCTACTCAGAAATCTGGACACTGATGATTTCAGTAGAATGGTCATAGGAATGCAGAAGAATAACAGCTGCTCAATATCTTGTTCAAATGACCAGGCTAGCTTTTTTAGCAATCGTGATGCCTTTCCCAAGACGGGGACGTTTCGTCAAAAGCGAGTTTAAGCGCACACATATATTTCCATCTCAATTTAATGGATTTTCCACCTCTTTGGTTGAGATATAACATCAAATTGATGCTGAAGCACCACCTTGAAGGATTTTAATCGAAGAAATCGATCCCAGGACGTATTCTTTGTAAGCCTAGTACTTATTCTATCGGACTCTTTTGCCGAACCGCTATGTTACGGGGACATAAACACACCGACATCGGTTGTCAAGTGATGGTGGGAGAACAAACATACACAAAGGCTTACACACACAGATATACATAAACATATATACGACGGGCTTCTCTCAGTTTCCGTCTTCCACATCCACTCAGAAGGCTTTGGTCGGCCCGAGGCTATAGTAGAAGACAGTTGCCCAAGGTGTCACGCAGTGGGCCTGAACCCGGAACCATGTGGTCGGGAAACAAGCTTCTTACCACGCAGCCGTGCCTGCGGCTATAGTTGATAAACAATTAATACTTATTATATAGACAGTAGAATCATATCAGATACACGATTGGTAGAAAGAGGAGAGTTAAGAGAGCAAAACTAGAGCTTCTGTTGAGGAAATGAGGAAGCTATACGAAATGAAGCTAGTGTTGATTCAGCTATTGCGAGCGCTTCTGTCAACAAATCTCTGTTGCTAACCAATAATCTGATGAAAGTGACTGGAAATAGAAGTGTAACTGGTTTCTTTGTGTGTGTGTGTGCATATGTGTATGTGTGTATGTGTGTGTGTGCGCGCGTGCGTTTGTGTGTGTGTGTGTGTGTGTGTGTGTGTGTGTGTGTGTGTGTGTGTTCTTTTGTTGACATACAAACGGAATATGTAGAATCTCTAGGATTTACTACGCTGACATTTGGACACGATGCCAACAGCTACAAGCTCAACGATCGTAATGCGAGAGAAGTGAAGGGTTACCTAGCATAAGACCGAGATTTAAATCACTTTGAAAAGATAATCTCAACTGCAATGGCTAAGTCCGACGAAAACTATGCTCCAAAAATGACCTGGTCGAGGCAAACACCTTCTTCTTGAAAAGTAGACATACTACGGACCACAGCTTTGCAGATAGAAGTTGTGTTCGTGCTATGGAAGGGTACTGGCTGCCTCACTGATAATGCAATAAGTCTATACTACGTCTTACTTTTCTGTGAGACTAAAGTGCAAAACCGTTGGTAGAATTCTTCTGAAAAGACTGGATGCCGGCAAACTAAAAAATCCTTAAGTCCAACATGAAGTGGCAGTGACTATGACCAGAATATGTTAGCTGACACTACACCAGCCGATGATGACTGGGAGCAGTTACGGGAAATAATCAACGAAACAGCTGCCTCCTCAGTCGATTTCTCCGATTGCAAATATGCTGACTGGCTCGAACGGCGGTCATAAAAGGCCAGTGTTATCTGTAAAATGAAAGTTCCATCAAGCTGTTCTAAATGGTGATACATGACAGGCTCCCAGTCGACAAAAAGATACAAGCTTCGATACAAAAGAGCTATATAGAAATTCAAGCCCTTTTTGAATCTCACAATGCAAAAACTTTCTAACGTTTTTGCCAGCTCACCGCCTTAATAACGTAATATAAATTATTTCAAATTTTTGTCACAAGGGCAGCTTGGGGGAGGTGGGGATGAGTCGATTACATCGACCTCAGTGTTCAACTGATACTTAATTTATCGACCCTGAAAGGATGAAAGGCAAAGTCGACCTCGGCAGAATTTGAACTCAGAACGTAACGACAAGCGAAATATCTCTTAGCATTTCGCCCAGCGTGCTAAAGATTCTTTTATACTCTAGGCACAAGGCCGGAAATTCTGAGGGAGGGGGTCAGTCGATTAGATCGACCCAGTACGCAACTGGTACTTAATTTATCGACCCCCTAATGGATGAAAGGCCAAGTCGACCTCGGCGCAATTTGAACTCAGAACGTAAAGACAGACGAAATACCTATTTCGTTATTGCCCACAAGGGGCTAAACATAGAGGGAACAAACAAGAACAGACGAACGGATTAAGTCGATTACATCGACCCCAGTGCGTAACTGGTACTTAAT
>NC_069004.1:18530575-18533560 GCF_001194135.2 Octopus bimaculoides
GTGTGTGTGTGTGTGTGTGTGTGTGTGTGTGTGTGTGTGTGTGTGTGTGCGCTCGCGAGCGCGCAACTATTTTGTATTAAAAATAGAGACGTTCTGGATTGACATAGACTTAGTACATAGTAATTTTGCCTTTTAACACTGAAAGATGTTTGATTTGAGTGAGATTTAGCTGCTATTTCTGATAGCTCGAACAAGCGCTCAGATATTCACTGCTCCTCACTACCTTATCTGTTGCTTCATAGTTCCAAATTAAATCTAATCATGCAGATCTATGACAACTTGTGCTTTAACCGTGACCATCTCGTCTTTTTATATTAAGGATTACGTTGTCCAACGTTCCTTCGTTTTTTACGACTTTTGGGTATCTTATTTAACGGAGATTTGACTTGTATTTCTAGCAATTAGAATGACAGCTCTCACGCCCCATCATTGGTTCGTGGCTCCTTTAAGTCTTGGTTTGTCCTGGTTTCTCCTTGTTTGAGCAGACGCATAATCAAGGCTCTCCCATCCGTGACTCTCCCGTTCTTTTCGGAGACAGGGAAAAAGGCATCGAGAACCCCTGTCCAGCATGTCAGTCTCTTAAAGACTATGGAACAGACACAAGCGCACACACGCACGCACGCACATACACACATACACACATACTCATATACACACACATACACCCGCACGCACACAGACATACACACACATACACCCGCACGCACACAGACACACATACACATATACTCACACACACATACACCCGCACGCAGACAGACATACACACACAAATATACACACACACACACATTTACACGCACAGAAATATACACACACTCACTCATACACACACATACATACACACATACATACACATATACACACAAACACGCATAATACTCACACGGGCACACACTCACATACACACACATACATACATACACACATACATACACATATACACACACATACACACATAATACTCACACGGACACACACACATATACACACACACGCACACACACACACATTACAAGAACACTGCACTATTCAAATAACTATATATATAGGTAAACTCGGCAGTTAATGTCTAGACGTTGACAGAGAAAAAATAAATAAATAAATTTTTAATTTTCCGAAATACCTTACGGAAAAAAAATCATATGAAAATCGATAAAAATAAGGAAGAAAATAAATGTGTTGATGTTGTTTTATGTTTTACGAGTTTATTGAGTTGTATAAGTGTGTGGAAAGTGAAGTTGGAAGTTATGACTTGTTTATAGATTCTCTTTCATCTTTTATTTATTTCAGTCATTGGACTACGACCATGCTGGAGTACCGCCGTAGAGGGGTTTTTTTTTTTAATGTTTAGTGCTTATTCTATCGGTCTCGTTCACCCAACCACTAATTTACTTCATAAACAAACCGATACTTGCTGTCAGACGGTGGTGAGGCACAAACACAACGCAAACACAAAGACACATGCACACACACATACACACGCACGAACGCGCGCGCACACACACACATGAACATATATATGTGTGTGTATAAGTGTGTGTGTGTGTGTGTGTGTGTGTGTGTGTGTGTGCAACCGATATAGTAGACATACCATCTTCATCTGGACAAGCTTGCTTGGACATTTTTAACCCGCAAAGTTAGCCATCCCGGTCTTGCATCAGCTGAGGGAGATCTTCAGGAAGGTACCTGCTGTCTCTGGTGAATTGATCTAAATACGTTGTGTTCGGTCCACCAGCTTGAGTCCGGCCATACTTTGGCATCCATAGCAGTAGGTTACTAGCTAGCTCTTGTGTAGCTTGTCAGCAATGTCCCTTAAAGCGCAAGCACCTTATAATGATAGAAACAGGCAAGAGATCATCATTCAGCTATTTCTTGGTGAGCTAAGTTCACCAAAGTGAGTTTAAGACTGCTCTTAATATTCGAGTGCAAGTTCCATCTAGCTTGGATTCCAGTTTTTTTGGTAAGTGTCCAGGCTGTTGTTCCAGTTAAAAGGAATTACTCTACCTTGTACGGAAAAAATTACTCTTAAGGTTGTCTGACAGAATTGATTTCACGACAACATCCAGTTTGTTTAGGACTGACCATGCTTTGCCTGTCCGAGTTTTGCATCCTTTTCAGTTGATGCTGTCTCAGAGCGGAAGAACGGGAAATCATCAAATTGATTGGCGATGGATCCTTGTTGATTATGAGCAATGAACTTGACTTTTCTAGGATTAACAAATTGTCCAACATCTTGTGCAGTTAATTCTAGATTATTAAGTAATTGGATGGAGTTTGATATTGTATCAGAGAGCAAGACTAAATCACCAGCGTAGTTATTTTTTGAGCTGGATGTTCACTCGATCTTTTCGCGTGTGTGAAACCGAAGCTATTTAGATTGGCAAATGATATTCTGTGGACATAATCCAGAGTGACCATGAAGAGAAAACGTACCAATGTGTCCCCCTGAAGTACTCCAGCTTTGATGTCAAAGATACTTGTGTCACAGTCTAGCGATTTTACTATTGACTTGGTGTTGTTAAACAGCATCATAACTGCTGCTGTTATTTCCTCAAGGGTACTCTAGACCAGTAGTATGTTTTACATTTCATCATGGTTTCATGGCGTCAAAAGCTTTTGAGAAATCAACAAAGAATAATACTGCTTCAAGATTTCTGGCTTCAAGATTTCTGGCCTCTACTCGTTCCAGTAGACGACGAACTGTAAATATTTATCCGACAGTTTATATTTTACTGGAGCCATTTTGATTCAACACTTTCTCATTTTCTGGTTGTATCCTGTTAAATAGGAATGGATTATAAACTTTTGTAGTGATGCGCAGGAGTGGCTGTGTGGTAAGTAACTTGCTTACCAACCACATGGTTCCGGGTTCAGTCCCACTGCGTGGCACATTGGGCAAGTGTCTTCTACTATAGCCTCGGGCCGACCAAAGCCTTGTGACGGAAACTGAAAGAAGCCCGTCGTATATATATATATATATAT
>NC_069004.1:18533598-18535528 GCF_001194135.2 Octopus bimaculoides
TGTATGTATGTGTGTTTGTGTGTCTGTATTTGTCCCCCCACCATCGCTTGACAACCGATGCTGGTGTGTTTACGTCCACGTAACTTAGCGGTTCGGCAAAAAGAGACCGATAGAATAAGTACCAGGCTTACAAAGAATAAGTCCTGGGGTCGATTTGTTCGACTAAAGGCGGTGCTCCAACATCGCCGCAGTCAAATGACTGAAACAAGTAAAAGAGTAAAAGAGTAAAGAGAGTATGCCTCTATAGTACTTTGTGAGACCCAAATCGCCTTTCTTTGGAAATGGAGGTATGCAGCTTTCTGTCCATTTGTCACTGTTGCCTCCATTATAGATTGTATTGCAGAAGCCTAGCAGAATATCATTGAAGTCTCCTGTTTTCCAGACTTCATGCAGAAGGTTATCCAGTACATCAGCTTTTCGGGTTTTGGTGTTTTTAAGAACTTTTCAATTCGTCAATAGTTAAATCCCCAGTTATGATATCAAGGGTGTGGCCGATGATTGGTGTTACAACTATATCAAAACTGAGGGTGGTGGAGTGATAATAACTCCCGCCCATTGGGTCTCCAGTTTACGGATAGGGGAATGGCCGATAGATATACAGATTAGCTGTAAATACTTAATAAGCAGCCCCAGACAAAATTACCGGTTGTGTCCTTTGCCAAGGCATAACAGTCGTTAGCCACCCTGTCAGGGTCAAAGTGAAATCATGAAGCCCTGAAAAGAGTGGAGATGTCACTATCATTGGAAAGCAAGATGGTTGTAGGGAATGGAATTTAAGGCATAAAAGACTTTGTCTTTTGGATTTCTTCCCACTTCACAGAACAAATTATACTTTTGTGAAACTTGGTCTGGGAAACCCGTCAGTTTGACTGGCACTGCAGTTGGCTCTAGGACTTTCGACTATAAGTAATTAGCAATCAAAAGACATTCCATAACTTGTATTAACTTCAGAAATTCATCCCACATTGCTTGTTGAGTAGTTAAACAAGGAGCATGTTCTGCTGTAGTCCCAGCTCCAACTCAGTGTTTAACCCATTAAGTCCCGCTGTCCTATAAATAGGACACCGAGTATTTCAATTTCTACTTGAAGTAAAGTTGTTTTAATAATTTTTTTTTTTCATTTTAACCTATTTTCAATTATCTGTAAAAATTTAAAAGTAATATTCAGAAATTTAAGTATTCTGGAACTTAATGGGCTAAAAAATCAGCTCCAGGGGTCATTTCAAAATTTGCTTGTGCACATGTCCTCAGTTTCTAATACAATATAGCTATTTCTCTGTATTTTGGAAAAGAATTATGAACAGCCTTACTCGATTTTCGAACATTAATGGGTTCGAATCAGAGGTGCCTATATTACTTTAACCCATCCCAGAGGAATGAACATCCAATTTGTTTATATTCACAACAAATCTAGCAGCTTCAGAGAGCTGGAGCTATTAATTTGCATATCATCTCACTGGCGGTGTCCCAGCATGGGCGCAGTCTCAGAGATGAAACATATAAAAGAATAAAGTAAGTCCTGGCGGCGCACTGTTTGACTAAAAACCCTTCAAGGTGGTGCCCCAGCATGGTCACGGTCACATGACTGAATTCTACCAGTTTATCTTAAATGTCGGAAGGCATATTAAAATAGATCGATACATCTACGACATCGAATAAAAAAAACTTACATCCATAGTGTGAAGTGCATAGAGTGCGTAGGGGTCCGTACACGTGAGTAACGTGTGTGTGTGTGTGGGTGTGTGTGTGTGTGTGTGTGTGTGTGTGTGCGCGTGTGTGTAAGCGTGTGTATTTTGAAGACCAAGTCAACGTGATGATGACGCTAAATTTGACTCTAGTGTGAAAATATAGGACCACAACATCGTTAAGTGTTCCATCTTGTTCTTAAACATTCAGCCAAGACATTTTAACTTTATTTCAACATTTACCT
>NC_069004.1:18539787-18540272 GCF_001194135.2 Octopus bimaculoides
TCCCAACCCCACCTTCCCAACACATCCAAACCCCACCACTCCATCCCATCACCACGCATCCCACTCCCACATACCCCACACCTACCTACACTAGCACTGACCACTTCTCAGCACCCACATCATCATCCACATATCTACACGGCAAGGTCACCAGCCCCTATCCACACGCACACACTTACACACTCTCATGCACACACACACACCTGCACCTTCGTTTTGGGATCACCAATACTTTATTATCTCCCCTCCTTCCTAGCTTTTCTGTCTAACCACCTCTGCCTAGCCAGCCACCATGAATGACCGCTAGCCACTAAAGCTCTTTTTATTCTCTCTGCTTATTTTCTGGTATTCCTTTCTGTTGAAGAGCGTAGACTCGAAACGTAAAAGACTTTCTCACCTTCCCTAACGTTAAACTAATATACCTGTTTGTTGTTTATACACCTGTCTTCGTCTTTTGTTTTTCTGCAAATTCCAACTATATATAT
>NC_069004.1:18541414-18544062 GCF_001194135.2 Octopus bimaculoides
ATCAAATAATACTTTTCTCGATGGATTGCGAGTTCGTTTCTCTCTTTTCTATCTGTGATTTTATTTTTGATTTTCTACATAGATTAAGATATTTCCTCCGTCTAGCTGCTTATCTTTTTACAAAATTTGATCTCAGGACGTAAAGACGAAAGAAATACTGTTAAGTATTTTGTCCGGCGCGGTGATGATACTGCCTGCTCATCGCCTTAATAATAATAATAATAATAATAATAATAATAATAATAATAATAATAATAATAATAATAGTAAAACACGAATACAAACGTAACATTTCCAACAAAAACGAAATAAACAACGAAAGACAACAAACCCAGACCGTAGGAAGGTATAATAATGTGCAAAAAGCACCAATCCAGAACACCACAGACAAGCATATGAATGAGAAGGAAGGCGAAACAAATCTAAAACCTGAAAACAGTGAAGGGGAACCTAATGATTATGATACTATAAAAATGAGAATAATCAAAGAACTGAAAGCTACAGATCTCAGAATAGACCACCGACTATACCTCTCAATAGAATAGATCTTGAAATAGAAATTGGTAAAATGTGAAACCTCAAGACTAAACAATACCTGTTGTCACAAACGCCCTAGGAATGATAGCAAAAAGAGCTGGTTGCTACCTATCTCAGATACCAGGAAATCCAAGAATGGAAGAACTTTGAATAATAGTGCTCATGGGAACTGCTCATATCCTACGAAAAATATTGTCTGTGATTCCAAAAACATTTTAATCTGTAAATATTGTCAAAAATACTTTTAAATGTACATAATAGCAAACACCTTAGGATCAGACTATCATCTTATCACCAAACTAGTTTTAAATCAATCACTCTAGCCCTAACACCAACTCGAACATCTAAAATGTTGTCACTTGAGGTCTCTGGATGAGACTTGGAATCAACTTGTACAAATACAAAGCAGAAACCCAACATATAATAATAATAAATGATGATGATAACCATTGCTACTATAGGTACAAGGCCAGAAATTTGTGGGGAGGGACTAATCGATTATATCGACCAGGGCTTCACTGGTACTTAATTTATCTACTCCGAAAGGATAAAAGTTAAAGTCGACCTCGGTGGAACTTGAACTCAGAACGTAGCGCCAGACGAAATACTGCTAAACATCTCGTTCAGCGTGCTAACGATTCTGCCAGCTAGCCGCTTTTATAATAATGATGATGATAATAATAATGACAATGATGACAATGATGATGATGATGATGATGAAGATGGTGATGATGATGATGATGATGATGATGATGGTGATGATGATGATGATGATGATGATTGTGGTGGTGGTGATGGTGGTGGTGGTGTAAAGTAGAGTAGTCTAAATCCCTGTTTTGTTTTGTTAAAGTAGATGAGTACAGTCTGGGGATTTTACAGGCGGGCAGAGACCGTCGGGGAGGCTGTTTTACTGTTAATTCTGAAGTTTATGTCAGATACAAATATTTCCTTTTGTTATCTTTCTCAGTTTTGATCGAAACTAAAAGCGTTCCACCTATGACCATCACGTTTTGTTAGAAATATGTGGCCTGGCACTCCGCCGGTTACGACGATGAGTGTTCCAATTGATTTGATCAACGGAACAGCTTACTCATGTAATTAATGTGCAAATAGCTTCACTCCGGAGGACTTCCATGGGGCCTTCACGAAGTGCTACAAGAGCATTAAAATCAGAGGATCCTACTTTGAAGGAGAATAGAGCTTTGTACTTCTTTGAAATTAATAAATGCCTTTACTGAAACAGTCTCAAAACTTCTGGAATACACAGTGTGTGTGTGTGTGTGTGTGTGTGTGTGTGTGTGTGTGTGTGTGTGTGTACAGGAAGAGAGAGGGAAGAGAGACATAGAGAGGAAATACAAGCAGTCTGACAACGCGATCGTTCGTTCTGCTTTGCTTGAAATAGCAACCGAATTTCTCCCAAAGTACACCCAACCTTTTTTCTTTTTTCTTAATGTTATCTCAGATACTGTCGACCTATAATATATTCTGTCAGTAATAAAAGACAGGTTGGTCATTAATGGAATGTCTTAGAACATTAGTCTATTCAATCAGGGTTGATCTGGGATGGGATCAGACGGAATGGAATGGTGGGAGATGAACTCCCAACGCAGTAAAAGTTACGGTTGTGATGGCCGGCATGTGCTTACACTCGAAGGTCAAAGCGAAATATATTCCATAAAAGTCTCTTCTGTTTACTTACAACAAAAGCCCCTAGGCGTCTCCATAGCAAGTGCATGATCTGTCGAAGATGGAGAGAAAAGGAGAGAGCGACGAAGGAGGTCAGACATGACGGACAGGATGGAACAGGAGTTTCAAATGTAATTTGTTTGTTTTTTGCGTTTTGTTTGTTGCTCTTGCATATGTATGCGTTTATGTGTGTGTGTGTGTGTGCGTGTGTGTGTGTGTGTGTGTGTGTATTTGCAAGCGTGTGTGTGTGAGAGAGAGAGTGTCTTTTTAATATGCTTAGTCAAAAGTAAATCTGCACAAATCCACCGTGTTCCCTAGTTTTTCAAAGATTTAGTTAATTCTAAATACATGAGACAGGATTATGAAATGTAATATCCTACATGGAACAATCCACGGTTTTTACATCCTGTGTGTTTGTACTTCTA
>NC_069004.1:18544928-18545700 GCF_001194135.2 Octopus bimaculoides
GTGGTGGAGGTGGTGGTGCCTAGCTCTAGATCATCCCTGATCAAACAGTTCTACGGTCGCAAGCAATGAACAGAGTCGTAAGTTTTGATGCACGGACCCATCTCCACAGCCATAACACGTTTCCAACTTTTTAAAACATACCAACTCCAGTTGTCAAGCGATGAGGGTGGACAAACACAAACACAATGACACGCACACACGCATACACATACACACACACGCATACACACACACATACACACACACATATACACACATACTCATCACTACTGACGAGCTTGTAAATTTTCAGGGTAACTAGTCTCGTCTAATAATCTAACTTCGCTTATGGGGTGGTTATCTCCCCTGTCAGTATATAAAAATGTGCTTTCTTGCAGCCCTAATTTTTAACTCATATTATATATATAGATGCTACCCAGTACTATCAGTCACAATTAGTGACTATTGAATTTTTCCTTTTTGGTTTTATATTACTTATAACTGCCTTCATTATTTTATATATATATATATATATATATATACATACATACATACATACATACATACATACATACATACATACATACATACATCTATGAACGTATGCATATATGTACATATATATACGATGGACTTCTTTCAGTTTCCGTCTACTAAATCCACTCACAAGGCTTTCCTCGGGCCGAGGCTATAGAAGACACCTACCCTAGGTGCTACACAGTGGGAGTGAACCCGGAACCATGTGTTCGGGAAGCAAACCTCTTACCACACACTCACTCATGTGCCTGTGCAT
>NC_069004.1:18545710-18555366 GCF_001194135.2 Octopus bimaculoides
TGTGTGTGTGTGTGTGTGTGTGTGTGTGTGTGTGTGTGTGTGTGGATAGACATTAGAACCCGAGGTAGCATATAAACAGTAATGCTAGAGGTGGGGGGACTAACACAATATAAACACACACACACACATATATAAGTATATATGAAACGGGTTTCCTGACAGTTTCCGCCCACAAAATTCATTCATAAGGCTTTGGTCGGCCCAGGACTATAGTAGAAGACGCTTGCCTGAAGGGAATGAACCTGAAACTTCGTGGCTGCAAAGCAAGTTTCTTAACCACACGGCTGAGTTAAAAGTAAGCAACATTTTGAAACATGAAATTTATCACAATGTATTTCAACAATGCAGAATTATTCATCAAAGTAAGTACCATTACAATCAACACATTTTTGCCAACGAGTTACAAGTCTGTTTATTCTGGTAACATAAAAATCTGGAGTTCTGAAGCTGATGAACTCACTGAACGCAATTTCAGCATCGGTTTGATTTTTGAACTCCTTCTCTCGCAGGAAACCATCAAGGTGCTTGAAAAAGTGGTAGTCGGTCGGAGAAAGGTTTGGGGAATAGGTTGGGTGGGGAAGAACTTCGTTGCCAAGTTCCCTCAACTTCTGGAGCGTCATTAGTGAAACGCGTGGTCAAACATTGTCATGAAGAATAATTGACCTTCTTCTGTTCACCAATTTGGGACAGAGGAGTAGCAGTTTTTCCTTCCTTTTGGCAATTTCATGGCAATGTTTCTGCAGTAATGGCTTTTCCCGGTTTTAAAAAGTTATAGTGGATGAGTCCAGCAGTACACCACCAAAGAGTCACCATAACCTTTTTGAAGAGCTCGGGTTTAGGGAAGGTTTTCGGTTCGTCATTTTCGCCCAACCACTGCGAAGAACGTGTTTTATTGTTGTACAGAATCCACTTTTCATCGCAAGTTACAATACGGTCGAGAAATGGATCGGTCTAGTTACGGAGAAGTGACAAACAAATTCCATATCTGCGCATTTTCTAATTTTCATTCAAATCGTGTGGTGCCTATTTGTCGAGCTGTTTTGATTTTCCTATCCCATGCAAATGGTTGCAGACAGTTTTCTGGCTAACTTGAAGTTCTTTTGCCAGTTCTCGAGTAGTTTTACGTGGATCTTTCTCAATGACAGTCTTTAATTGACCGTCATCGATGACAGATGAGTGTCTACTATGCTTATGATCTTCAAGGCCCAGATCTCCACTGCGAAATCATTTAAACCATTTTCGAGCTGACCACTGACTGGTCATTTCCTCACCAAACGTTTCGGTGATATCTCAAGCAGTTTCACCTGCTTTACGTCCTTTTTTGAAGTTGAATAGGAAAATTGCTCAAGTATCGCGCTTTGACATTTCCATTTCAGATTATTGTAACAACGGTGAAGAAAAATATCAATGTTAATTTATTGATGCATTTGGGCAAGTCTATGTCTGTATTATCAGACAACTGCAAAGAACTATTTAAAAAATTCAAAACACTGCAAAAATCCGGTACAAATCCTTCATGGTTTGAAACGTTGCTTACATTTTACTCCACCTGGTATTTATATTTCCTTTATCGCGTGGCCTTTCATGAAATTTTCTGAATTCATAAGTCCCAGTGTCCTTTGTTGTGTCTTTAGTCACATGAGATGCGTCGGCGGCTGCGGGAAGCTGTTTAACCCATACACGTAGCGACGTCGCTGATGCTGGACCATCTCATAGAGCTTCGTCATTTTTACGTCACAATTGACAACCTCAGACGTAGATGTCACGCATAATGACAGTGCTACTGAAAGATAACAATAATGAATGTACAATACAGTTAGGTATGTTATAGGTAAAGAAACATATTACGTCATATCAGAGAAATGAGCGTGCATCTATGTAACGGGTTTGTTGATAACCAAGCACTAAAGAGAAATCAAGGATCACTGTCCCAAATCAAACTAGTTTAATATATTCATGTCAGGCGCTGATGTTGTCTGTTATGACATAAGCAAATATAATGACTGGGTGTACCTCTAGTACACCTAAGCCACCCGACGATCTACTAATAGTAGAGTACTACTTTTAATCAAATATACATAGTAAAGGCAGCTGCTTTTTAGTTTTGTTACGAGGTTGTTGTATCACATCTCTCTGTAAGATTGATTAGGGAAAATAAATCCTGTCATAGATTTTTTTTCTAGTGACGAGGAATGCGATAAAGAAACCCAATAAGAAGAAAAAAGTTGTTTGGCGAGGACCATGAAGAAGAGAAATAGTAAGGTATAGAAAATAAAATCGTCAAAATAGACGCAAGCATGACTGTGTGGTAAGACGCTTGCTTCCCATCCACATGGTTCCGGGTTCAGTCCCACTGCATGGAACCTCCGGCAGGTGTCTTCTACTATAGCCTGAGGCCAACCAAACCCTTGTGAGTGTATTTCGTAGACAGTAACTGAAAGAATCCCGTTGTATATATATCCTCCGTCTTTCCCTTCTTTGGACTTTCTTTGTTTCCGACGAAGAGCTCCGCTCGAAACGTCAAGTTCTCTTTCTTTCCTTTCCCGAGCGTCCAGTAACATAATCTGTATCACGTCCTCACATTGTTGGTTTTTGTTGTTGTTGTTTTTTTGTCTTTTTCCTTTTTCTAACTATATATATATATATATATATATATATGATGGCCGTCCACTCGTGACCGAGGAAGACCATTGCCGACCTTCAGGAACATTGTGCACTCTAGGACTAACTTATATTTTGCATTTACGGCTCCGTCGGTGGTTAATGAGCCCTGCTCTTGATAAGCATACACAACTGCAAACATTGCAGAATAAGCTTTCCCCATACATACATACATACATACACAATACCGAATAGTAAGTTTATATGCCAACAGAGTTTGCCAGTCTTGTTGGCAAATAAACTTTATTATTCGGTACTGTTACTGCATATCTCTCGCTCAGAGATTTAAAACAAGTTGTTTATATTTGTTATATATATATATATATATATATATATATATATAGAGAGAGAGAGAGAGAGAGAGAGAGAGAGAGAGAGATTAGAGACAGGTGTTTTCTTTATAGAATGCACTTCGAAGTGCTCAAGAGATTTGAACTTGAGCCGGTAGATGAGTAAATGTAATGACAAGCCAGTTAGGCAAGTCGATTTCCTCAGAATATTAAATACATTTAATAGAAAAATGTACGTGTGTATGGATACAAAATAGTTCGACTTACAGAACATAAATGATATCAGGAGTTACATGGGCCAAGTTTTACGCACCCAGCAGCTGTTTCTGGGGACTGGATGGTCCGGAATAATGATAGTTAGATCCATTGTCGGATAACACTGCTCCCATCTTCAGGAGAGAATTTTACATTGAAGAATTTTACATTTGAGGTGTCGACAGGATGGAGTTTAAAGATGGAATGATTTTGTAGAGAACTGTGCTAGAAAGGGGAGTTGGGGGCGTTTAGATAAAGAGTAGTGGGCGGAGAAAATAGATTCCAGGGTTATGGTTTATAATGGTAGTAGTAAAGATGTAAGATGGGAGGAAGGGGGAAGGTGGTTTAAGTAGTTCAGTGAATGATGACCTTTAGAGTTAAAGGTTGAGATAGTGAAAAGGGATTGTTATTAATCGGGGGAAATGAGTTGACTGGTTCAGTAGCTAAATGGGGTGAGGAGGTGGTCAAAGGTAGTTGTTAGTGGGAGAAAGGAATTAAGTTGGTATCGGAGGGGTGTTGTGGTAAAGGGAGGAGTATGAAATTGAATAGAGAGGTGTAGGTAGGGAGGGTAGAGGTAGATTGGTTAGTCTTCAAAGGAGTGAGGTTTTGTTAAGTACTGTTTGAGGGTGGGGATGGTGGGGAGGCTAAGGGGAAAGTTGGAAGTGGTTTATTTGAAGATTTGAAAGAAATTTGTGTGTATGGGAAGGAATAAGAAAGGGGGTTAGTATTTATTAAGTTGTTGGTTGCAAGGCTGACTTTGTTTTAGATTAAAGTTTTGGGGGTGTATGGAAGTTTATTATAAGATTATATAGATTTAGCGAAGTGCGTGAAAGCTGTGTAGTATCTGTGTTTACAAGAATAAATAACATCAGAGAATCTATTGAGTAATGAGGAGTTGGGAAGGCGAAGAATGGTTAATGATTCTTTTAGAGATAACTTGCACTTTCCGATATTTGCTTTTATGGGGGAGCTTCACTCACTATGGACCAGGATATTTGCGATTTGCGGTTGTATATGTACGTTGCTAAGGAGATAGATAGTTTAGAGTTGGAATTAGTGAAAGAGTTCATGCGTGCACGGTAGCGACGCTTGGAATCTACGGTGCTGTCGATATATACCCTTGCTTGGTGAGTGCGGGGTGTTATAACACGGCATTTGTAGATCACATTTTTGTGCAGACAGGTGCATGCAAGTGGGCATAATGTAGATGCGCGACAGTTTTTTCTACCTGCTCCGTGGTTGGGGTTTACTATTAGTGGGGTTTAGCTTGGTTGGTTTGTTGTTAGTGGGGGAAGTGTATGTATGTGTGTGTGTGCGCGCGCGCGTATGTGTCAGTGTTTGTCCTCCACCACCGCTCCACAATCGGTGTGGTGTGTTTACATACCCATAACCTAGCGGTGTTTACGTACCCATAACCTCGTCAAGTAGGAGCCCCAGCATGGCCGCAGTCTAATGACTGGAACAAGTAAAAGATAAAAGATAAAAGATATCTGAGACTGGGTATCTTCTTTTCATTTGACTAACATTCGACAGCATCCACTAAGCAAAAAAATAGAACCCTCTGAAAACTTTCCCCCACAACCACCGACCATCACCCCAGAAGAAGGAGAATATTATGGTTGTACTTAATTTGGAACCCTCTAAACAACTTGCTAGCACCTACTTTTGGAATAAGGGTTAGCGGTTGCGCAGGTGGTATAAGTGGAACCCCAAGATGAGGTGACTATTTCACTAGACTGTCGTCAAGAAGATGGAGGTTATGTAATAAGACTATTCGCCATCATTGACACACATACAGAATATCCTACAGGTCCACACTCATGTTGTGAAACATCTGCAACCATTTATCGCCTATGTCCGGTTCTTTTGCCACGTCCTTGTCCGCTAGATCTTATATAATTTTGATAGTTTTCCAAAAGATGAAGCTGATCGTTATTTCAGTGCAACTTGGTTATAACGAATAAGTGGTTTGGAAATAAGTAGTCTCTGGCTGGTTTACTCACTAACATCAAACCCCACACTTTTTTTTTGTTCGTTGGCCTTTTGAAGATCAGCCGGATGATCGGAGAGATCCAAAACTTGTTGAAAGACATTTTGTTTAAGTTACAAAATTTTAAAATATAAGAAAAAACGGAGAAAGATCTTTTCCCTGCCAAATTTTGTTTGTTCAACAACAGAACCGTGATGAAAGGAAACACACAGAGAATACCATGATTCTTCTCCGTACTATAGATGCAGTTCTCTGTTTGGGGAAACAGGGATTGGCATTCTGTAGACATTTTAAAAATCATGGTTTAAGTTCCCTTGGTACAAATGAAGACATTTTTAAACTTAAAATATTTACGAAGAATCCTACATTATTGGAGCAATATTTATTACTAAGATATCGAAAAGCAATGTTACATTAGCTCTAGCTTACAAAATACTCTGATACAGTTCTTGTTCAACCCGGTTTTATCAAACGTGAGTGAAATCAAGGCAGTAAAATATTCAGCACTAATCGTTTAGGTGCGAGCTGGCAGAATTGTTAGCATGCCGGGGAAAAATGCTTAGCGGTATTTCGTACGTCTTTACGATCTGAGTTCAAATGTCGCCGGCGTCGATTTTGCCTTTCATCCTTTCGGGGTCGATAAAATAAGTACCAGTTATGTACTGGGGTCGATGTAATTAACTTATCCCCGACCCCGAAATTGCTGCCTTTGTTGATTCTACTGCTAACAGCAGCACAACTGATTTTTCCTTTATCTTTGCTGTAAGTGTTCTAACAGAAGGATTTACAGATTTACTTGGAGCAAGCGCTGAAGATTTGTTTATCGTTCTTTTTCCACCAAATCCAAAACTTAGAACTGTGTGTTATGATCAGTCTTTAGATGGAGCATGCATTACGTTGGTTGAAATATCTTGGCTCCAGCATATTAGGGAAGTCGTTCTAACTGTACAATTTACGTAATTTAAAATTGATCCAAATGGAGTTGTGGCGGGGAAAGAGCGTATAAAGTGCTTGAATGTCTTCCTCTCAGTTTACGGCGTCATTCAGTTTTAAAAAAGTACAACAACGTAATAATGATTTCAAATTTTGGCACGCGGCCAGCAATTTCAGGAAAGAGGGCAAGTCGATTACACTGATCCCAGTGCTCAGCTGGTACTTATTTTATCGACCCCGAAAGTATTAAAGGCAAAGTCTTATGATATTCCAATCATTGTACAATGATTGGTAGCGCTAATCGGCGGCTCACCGCAAACAAATTAGAGGGTGGCAGTGTAAGAAACTATTATAGTTGCTGGGCAGATTTTATCATATTGTTTCATTTTTATTTATATTTTACGTTTAAAATGTAAAATGATTAAATAACACGCATGGTTGTTTCGGAATGAGCTAAATCTCGAAATTCGGTAGATCATCGTGACATACGGCCTTCAGTATGTTTAGATCTGGCGGAGCCCATCCCAGCCCCACCCCCATCCAGCTCTGGGTACAATCGATTTCTTCGAGATAGAGGGAGAGATGGAGAGATAGAATGAGAAGAAATCGATTTCAGTAAAGAACTGGTGACTTATTAATCTACCCCCAAAAGGATGAACGAGAACGTTGACCTCTGTTTATCGCAAAGCAATCTATCCTGACGTTCTAACGACCCTACCATTTGGCCACCTATGTACACATACATTCACCATCGATACCAAATAAATAAACGACTGGACAGAGCAGTGGTTCTCAACTAAAGTCCATATGACTTTTTGGGGTCCAATTAAGATTTTGTTGAAATTTATCTGCAATAAATTGCTTATATTTCTACAATATACAAAATATTTAAACGTTTCTTTATACAATTCCTATTTAATCATAAAAATATAAAAGAAGATTTTAGACATGAGGATATGGCTATGAGGATTACCGACCCCTGAGTAAAATAGGAATCAAAAGGATCCATAAGCAAAAAAGGGATTGAGAATCATGGGGGTAGAGCAGGGATGGGGAAACTTTTTAGTGCGGCGGGCAAAAATTTCCAGAAAAAAAAAAAAGGTCCGCGGGCAGATCACAAGTTATCACTCTTATATCTGTAAATCTTGTATATATCTTTGTATAATTCGATATACATTAATAAACAAAAAGTTTAATACATTAAATTAACACGTAACATCTTCATTAACGCCGCCACTGAATTTTGGACGGTAACTTATGAGGTATTCTATATTTTTCAGCTAGAGTGTAGTTGGGTCTCAAGGGGGTGGTACAAACCTAGCAATATGTGTTTTATAGTGAAAACAAAATTTCCGTTTAAATTACAATTGCCGGACGATTTTCTGTTCTAGTCAAACCTTTTAAAGTCGTAGTGGAAATGCGACCTATGTCGCAAATAAGCATATGAGTTTTGTATAAATTTTATCATTGAAAAATTGACTATATTTTGTACATACAAGTATACCAGCCTGCGGGCCAATAAAATGGGCTCGCTGGAACAACTGCGCCCGCGGGCGGAGGTTTCCTCATCCCTGGGGTAGAGTGTTCTTCTTTGACTCGTCAAAAGGTTACTTGTAGAATTTTGATCGAGTAATAAGGTCGATGTCATTTTATCAGAATGACTCGAAGTGATAAACATTGACGTCGCCACTAACGGTGTTGTATCCATTTGCATAACTAGTGTAGTATTGGGGCAACTACATAACGCAGTATTTGCAGGCAATGTTAGGGTGTAATGAAAAAACAATAAAAATATCATATGAAATGTCAAATATTATATACTATCATATATATGAGATGTCAAATATCACATATTATCATATATCGGATGTCAAATATTGCTCCATATCATTTTGAGACTTTGTTATACAATAACTCCATATAGATTTTGTCATATAATTATCGAAAATCCCCCAACATTTAATTCATGGATGTAGATGTAGAAGTATGTATGTGTACGCGCGCGTGTGCGTGCATATTACAGAATGTATATGTATGCGTGTGACACACACAAACACATATGCACACACACACATGTATGTATGTATGTATATATATGTATGTATGTATGTATGTATTTATATAAGTGGATAGGTAGAAACATAGTTTAACATATGTATACATTAATGTATTTATATGTATGTATGTATACTCATAGGTCAACATATGTATACATTTATGTATTTGTATCTATGTATGTATACACATACTCAAACACACTTATGCATACATACATATATACATACATGCATAAATTTATATGTAATATACTTACACACACACACACACATATTTATTACGTGTAACGTGAGATAGATAGATAGATAGATAGATAGATAGATAGATAGATAGATAGATAGATAGATAGATAGTGCCAAACAAATACATACAGATCGACAACAACAATAACAACAGTAACATAAGCCAGTAACAAGCAACAACCCTGTAATTCTTGAAATAATGTGGAGGAATAAAAGAAATTTAACATTTTAATGATGAAAGGAAACGTCAAATGACATTTCTAAGACAATGAAACGCTTTATATTGTCTTTGTCGTTGGTGTTGATGGTGGTGGCAGTGGCGGTGGTTGAGTTGGCGAAATATCGATCAGTCTCCATCAATACCAGTTGATGTGTGGTAGAGTGAAGTGAAGTGGTTTCGACCGGAGGGAACGAAGTGTCAAAGAGAACAATAGGGTTGATATTGTCAAGCTGGAGGAGAAGGAGGAGGAGGCTGGATAGTGGAGGAAAGATGAAGAGGAGGAGAAGGCTGGAAGATGAGAGAGGAGGAGGGACGAAGATTAAGGGAGGAGGTGGCAGAAGATGAAGGTAGGAGGAGAGGTGTTGAGGAAAGAGAACGAGGTTGTGGAGGTGACGGTACTCCAAAATAAAGAGTGTGTATTCAGTTTGCGAGTGGCAATATATATGCGTTTGTGTGTATAAATATAAACGTATACTATTATTCTTTTTTTTTTATTAACTATATATATACGCGTTTGTGTGCATAAATATAAACTTATAAATATATATACTCCTCAACTATTTAACTACTTTCATCTCGAGAGCTGCGACCTTGCTGGAGCACCACCACCGTTTTATAAATATATATATATATATATATATATAACAATAATAAATGAATATATGCATATATGCGTACAGGTATGTGCATACCTACGTCTACCTGTATATATAGGTGCATATCTGAGTACAGGACATTGCAAACAAAACGTAGACAAGAAAATAATAACCAGAGTACAGAAAACACACAAGCCACATAGAGAACATTTTCCTTCTTCAGCTACCCCCGTTTTAACACCGGCGTTTCGAAGAGTTGGGCAGGACGCATCGTTAAAACCGCTCTTCCCATGGACCGCAAATTAAATTTGTATACACAAATTAAACCTGTGCAATGGAGGAATGTAGTGGCGGACAAAAAACAAGACAGGAAAACAAACGGAAAAGGCTGTGCGGCCAGACGTGAAAAAT
>NC_069004.1:18557630-18562685 GCF_001194135.2 Octopus bimaculoides
AAGTCATCATTGATGATGAAAGGTGGTGTCACGGGATTTGCAGATGTGGAAGAGATGAACAATGGAAAACGCGTCTGGACCGATGTATTGCCTCAAACAGAGAATACGTTGAAGGTGATAAAAGTGTAAACATGTGAAACTGAGTGAATAAAATAATATTGCAGAATTCTGGTTTCTTTTGGTTACCCCCTCATGTGTTTATATATCTTTGAATTTGCGTAGGCGTGGCTGTGTGGTATGAAGTTTATTTCCCAACCACATGGTTCCAAGTTTAGACCCACTGTGTGACATCATGAGCATGTGTTTTCTTCTATAGCTTCGGGCAACCAAAGCCTTGTGAGTGGATTTGGTAGACGGAAACTGAAAGAAGCCCGTCATGCATATATATATAGCTGGTGTGTTTATGCCACTGTAATCTAGCGGTTCGGCAACAGACGGCGATGGAGTAAGTACCACGCCTTAAAAGATAAGTAATGTGTCGGTACACTCGACTAAAAATTCTTAAAGGCAGTGCTCCAGCATGGCTGCAGTCTAATGATTGAAACAAGAAAAAGATAAAAGATATATATGTATGTATGTGTACATATACATGTACATATATGTACATCTATATGTACAGTTATGTGTGAGCAAAAGAAACATACATACATGAGTATGTGGACGGGTTTAGAATATCTTGTTTACTCAACTACAAAGCTACCAACTTATTCTCATACTTTCTGCCTAGCAACCTCTCTGTCTACCTATCAACTTATTTACATACCTAGCGACGTATCTACATACTTACCTACTTAGCCATCTATCTGTTTCTCTATCTACCTATCTGCACATACACACACACGCATACGCACACACACATGCATACGCATGCACGCACACAAACACACACACGCACATACACACACACATATATGGAACTGCAATCGACTCGACTTTTTTGCCCTGCAATTCCTTCACATCTTGCCTCATCCAATCTCGATCCTTTTTGCTTGTATCCGCTTCCACCGCAACACCAGTCCTTCGTCAAAAGCTCTCTGCCGTATACAGAAGTAGTTCATCACTCCACACAGGAACTGCTTCATCTAGATGTCAAAACATGTCACCTAGAGCATGATAAGTGAAATTTATGGTTTACTGCACGTAAGAAAATCTTGTTGAAGACTGGTTTATCGTTTTAGAAAACCTTATTCACCATCCTTTGATGTAGCTGAACAACCAATCTCAACCAGTCGGGATTCACGATATGGGTTGTACTATTCATCCTTTAGATTGTTAAATACAAAACGTGGCTCGCGACTCCTCCGTTGGGTAAGTTTCCTGAGTCCCTATCTCACCCTTGTACGCCAATCTATCGCAGGGTTACCCATTTACAGCTGAGCAGATTAGAGTACCGTGAAAGGAAGTGTTTTGCTCAAGAACACAATGCACAGCCCGTTTGGGAATTGAAACCATGATCGCGTAATCATGAGTGCGATACCCTAACAACTAGGTCTCACGCCTTCACACATTATTAGACAGGTCTTGTTTTTCATCCCACGGGCTGTCCAAATATCATTCTCCACACCAAGCGAGCTTGGTAGGGTTACCAGCTTTGTCACCGATAACCCGCTCAAATGACAGGTTGTACCAGTAGCGCACAAGAATGACCACATTAAGAGATCCAATGCAGCAACACCAGATGATTTAGTTGTGTCGTCTGCCATTTTAATTTCTCAGTCTGCTTTGTCGTGCATCTCACAGTTCATGAGTTTATATTACTGCATGGTACTCTCATTTTCTGGTTTTGTGGTGAACAGCAGTTAATTTCCTACAACTGCCCCTGCTGCTACCAACGGCTGATTTATTCTTAAAACATCCCACCACAAACGCACGCACACATAAAATCCCATGTATGCATTCGTCTCCTCTACTCATTTTATTATGGCTATGGGGTCGGGTCTTTCAACATCAGATACGTTCACTTAATTGACCCTGCGGAGGTTGAACAAACCCCAACTTGCATTATAGTTACAGCAAACAAGCGGTCTGCTCTCTTTATCTAAAGCCACCGAGTGGCCTTCTCTGTTGCTTCTGCAATGGAATTTATAACCCTTTTCTTTGCTACACCAGTGATTCCAACCCCGGTTAGAGCTTTAGAGGATGCATCTCTTGACTATATATACACAATAAGCATAGATCTGCATAGCAGACCAGGTCTAACGCTTTGAACCTGCGGTAAAAGTCATCATAGAAAATGGATCTGCAAAGACAATGTCTATAATAAATGGGTTCTTTCTCAGCTAAATTCTAAGACACAGGCATAATAGTGGTTTTGGTTAACAGCTGATTAATCAGCATGTCTGAAGCTGTAGGCGCTCGATCCAGACAGTGTCAAAGACGTTCAGTTCACAAGATACTAGACAGGCTGTGTTCCTTCTATGATAACCAACAACTTTTATATCATAAGTGAATTCATGAAGTATTTGGTGCTTGCCTCTTGATGCATTCCTTGACGCTGCTGCGGTTAGCTTGTACTTGAATAAACCAACTGGCTTCCAGCTATGAGTTGATGCAATTGTAGAGTCTGATACTGCATCAAGTTGTAAAGTGATCACTTTTTCGTTCATTTATAATTTCACATATTTTTTGGCGTGCGTCGAAATTATCACCATTTGTTCGAAACACCGTATTAAGTTAAGAAATTGCGTTTCGCCGACAGCTCGATCTCCGATTTATTCAACTTCCTTGCTCGGCTCTGGTTTTCCTTGTGTCTACGACGTTTATACACTGAGCGTTGGTCGGTTTTTGTAGGGACACCACCCAGCATATTGCCATTCACTGCACTGGCAGCAGACCAATGATCATTTTGATTCCTCAGTTCCTCCGAGAGATGGAGACCGCTGGAAGACATCTTGGAGGTATTCAAGGTGGAGTTAAGGTGGCGGGCTGATAGAATCTTTAGCATGCCGAGCAAAATGCTCAGTGGCATTTCGTCTGTCTTGTGTTTCATTTTGATTTTTAAAATATCTTCGAATCGTTCAAACCACGAGATGAAAAACATACCAGCATCAAGATCGTAATGGAACTCCGTGATACTTTTTATATTCGTGTTGAATCAGTGATTTAACTTGAACTTGATGACTGAACTGTCATTTGCTTGAACAATACTTTGATCAGCTGTATTTGAACCGCTTCGAACTGGGACTGTCGCTGTTTCAAAACTTCCCCTAATTCTTCAGCAGCCATTAATACGTTGACTCCTTTCTTCTGTTGGTAATTTCTTTCATCCTTTTGTAAGTTCTTATCCAGCAAATTTTAAAAAAATTTTTTTTTTTAATTTTAATCTTAATTTTTTTTTTATGTTTTTAGAAATATTGGAATTTGTTATTGTCGGTCACGATGCTTTCGCAGATTCCTATGACTCTCTGTTGCAATCCAATTCCATTATTATGAATTTGAATTGACAGCTTGAGTCATAGTGAATCTTTCATTAGTTGATTACACAACCATTGACGCTGCCCCTATGGATGTGTTGCAGTTACCCTCTTGATAGAGCTTGGTAATCTTAACTGTCGATCTTCTTGGATCTCTCTGCTCGTCATCAATGTAAGAAGCTCTGTTGGCTCAGCTGAGCTCTTCCACTACCTCTTCACAATCCTGTTTCAAAACTGTTGCTGTTTCAAAACTTCCTCAAATTCTTCAGCAGCCATTAATACGTTGACTTCTTTCTTCTGTTGGTAATTTCTTTCATCCTTTTGTAAGTTCTTATCCAGCAAATCTGCAGTCCCATGACTTCACTGTATCCCTGGCAGGGTGGCTGAACAGGTGCTGTGCTTTGCCAAAGGGCAGCCCGTAAATATGCAGGGTACATCAGTCACTCCGTGAGGTATTTCTAAACTACCCCCTTAGTTATCTATTAGATAATTTACTTCATATGCTTAGTAGCTTTAGATAATTTCGTCTTCATCTCGTCTCATGAGGAAAAGAGTTGTTCTTATTGATGAGAAACGAATCGAGTCAAATGGTAATCAAGAGAAAAGCTTTCTAAACAACACACCATTTATAGAAATGAGCAGAAGTGCTCCTTCGCCAACAACATATGCTAGGTTTTTATATCATATTCTTTGAATAGTCAATTATTTGGGTTAGCTTATTTGTTGCATAACTTTTAACTTCCAATTGAACAGTAGTAAGCAATGCTTGACCCAAAGCATTTAGGATTCAAATTCATCCATTATAACTCTGACCTACCTGACGAAAAGAATAATTTTAAATTTTGGCACGAAGCCAACAATTTTTTGGGGGGGCTGGGTAAGTCGATTATAATGACCCCAGTACTCAACTGGTACTTATTTTATCGACCCCGAAAGGATGAAAGACAAAGTCGACCTTGGCAGAATTCGGACTCAGAGCGTAGAGACGGATGAAACCTGCAAGATATTTTGTCCCACATGCTAACGATTCGGCCAGCTTGTCACCTTTATAATGATAATAATAATAATAATAATAATAATAATAATAACAACAACAACAACAACGACAACAACAATAATAATAACAACAAAAACAACAACAACAACAACAATAATAATAATAATAATAATAATAATAATAATAATAATAATAATAATAATACTGACATAGTCTTAATTGAGAAAGAAAGCAAACTATGCTGGATCATAGATATAGCATGCCCAGCTGACAACAAGGTATGCGATAAGGAAAAAAGAAAAGTTAAGAAATATAACAGGTTAGCTTGGGAGGTTAAGCAGTTGTGGCCGATGAAAAAGGTGGTAGTAGTACCAATAACTGTCGGAGCCCTGGGAACAGCGAGTAAAAATCTTGAGAAGTTCATGGAACAAATAGGGGCTGCAATAAGGGTGGAGCACTTGCATAAAATAGCACTACTTGGAACCGCTCGAATACTCTGGAAGGTGCTCGAAAAATAAGAGGTGTTACCTTAGTTCATTGGTAATGAACAGCTGGCACCGTAGTATATCTCCAGCGTTAGAAGCTGTGCAAAGGCAATAAATAATAATAATAATAATAATAATAATAATAATAATAATAATAATA
>NC_069004.1:18565798-18566468 GCF_001194135.2 Octopus bimaculoides
TATATATATATATATATATATCGATATATACGTATACATGTATGTATGTGAGTATTTGTGTGTATCATATGTATATATATGTACATATATTCAGAGGGAGAGAAAGAGAGAGAGAGAGAGAGAGAAAATAGATAGATAGATACATACATACATACATACATACATGCACACATATATATATATATATGTACATTCACCCACATATACATAACATACATACATACACAAAAAAGCATCATACAGACAGACATAACATAATATTGATACAAACACGACATACATACAGACAGACATAATGCATACATAAATCGTTACATATATCACATACATAACATAAACACATACATTATACACATACATACCACACACTAACACACACACACACACAGTGTGTGTATATGTGTGTCGTCTTTTAATCCATTTTTTTATTTATATTTCTTTGTTTTAAACGCCTTCATTTTATTCTTATATTCTCCTTATTTTTGTTTTTGTTACATGTTTATTGCATCTCCTCGTTTCTTGTTTATTTTCTCCGTCTGTTTATGTTTTTATCATTTGCTTGTTTATTTGTTCGGGTTTCTTTTCTGTTTTTCTGTCCGCGTGCGTGTGTGTATGTGTGTGTATGTGTGTGTGTGTGTGTGTGTGTGTGTGTGTGTGTGTGTGTGTGTGT
>NC_069004.1:18567509-18568030 GCF_001194135.2 Octopus bimaculoides
TATATATATATATATATATATATATATATATGTATGTATAGATATATATATATATATATACGTAGATATAGATATAGATATATACATACATAGATGTATATAAATATATGCATATATGTACGCACATACACATGTGTGCATGCATGTATATATGTATGTATGTACGTATGTATGTAGTTATGTATATGTATGCTTGTACGTATGGGTTGTGACACGTGTAACAACTAACGCGCTCACTTGTGAAAAAAAAAATGCAGCGTGTGTAAGGCAGATACACTCAGATGCGCATACATGGTTGCAAAGACACATATAGACACGCATACTAACAGAAGACAGTTATGTGGGTGCAGCGTGTGTGTGTGTGTGTGTGTGTGTGAGTTAGTGAGTGTCTGCTTCCGGTGTTTACATCAAGATTTTAAACACTTTCAATGTTTCGAGATCCTGCATTGACAATTGCTATTTAAAAATGCGCGCGCACACACACACACATATATATATGTATATATATATATATATATATA
>NC_069004.1:18568194-18571920 GCF_001194135.2 Octopus bimaculoides
ATATATACATATATATATATATATATATGTGTGTGTGTGTGTGTGTGTGTGTGTGTGTGTACATAGTGCGATGGGTAAATTGTCACCATTTTATATTTTTTAATTTCGCGCATGCGCATTGTTTGTTCTTCATTTTGTCGACTCCACAATTGGGCACTGTCTCTGAGAAAAACAACACCATGATGCAATTCACTCAGCCAGAAATTTGGAAACGACATGCTGTACTGCTTGGTATTCGGCCCTGAAGCTCCAATACGAACATTTCAGAGTGTTTAAGTGTCAATCTGAGGACAGTGCAATCTGAGGACATGTACCGAGAGTGATAAAAATCAAACAGCAAGTCAACATCATGGTTTTTGGAGTGATCACTAGTGATGGCGACATTATGCCTCCATTCATCTTCCTACATGGCCTCACGCTCAACACGGAAGCCTACATCAAGTGCTTGGAGGAGGTAGTACTGCCCTGGGTCAACAGGGTGACTGCTGGAAGACCCTATGTCTGGCTACAGGACTCTGCTCCATGCCGCACAAGCAGGGGAACCCAGTTATGGCTGTCAGACAACTTCTGCGACTACATCACCCCTAACATTTTGCCACCTAACTCCCCAGACTGCAACCACCTTGATTATTATGTGTGGGGTGCAGCTTAGTGAGAAACCAACGAAACTCCTTGTAACACCAAAAGTAAGGATTATGGCAGCATTCGCCAACTTAAACAATGAGACCGTCCAGAAGAGTTGCCGGAGATTCCGAAGTCGTCTGGAGACCGTGGTTGAAGCTAATGGCGATTTTATTGAATAAATTTACTCTTTAGTATCTCAAAATATTTTTATGTAATGTTGGTAAATATATCTATTAAAATGAGATGTCAGTATTATTCTAATTTTTGTGTAATTTAGACGACAATTTATTTACCGCCCCTATGTGTGGAGTGGCAGGAGTGGCTGTGTGGTAAGTAGCTTGCTTACCAACCACATGGCTCCGGGTTCATTCCCACTGCGTGGCACCTTGGGCAAGTGTCTTCCACTATAGCCTCGGGCCGACCAAAGCCTTGATGGTCTCCATGGTGTTCGTTACTCTGCTAACCTGGTTGTTATTATCCTGCTCCAGGAGTTGTTTAACGCCATCAAAGCCATCTACAGGCCTTCAAGTAGAGGATCGGTACCCTTACTCTCTGCTGATGGTGTCACCATTATAAAAGATAAAGAAGGTCTACCGCCTAGCGAAGAAATTGTACAGACTGTGCCATCAAACAGACGATCTGCGGAAAAGCATTAAGAAGGATATAATACCTGCTGAACTGTTGAAGTCGCTCAGACCCACAGCCTTCAACACCTCCCATGACATCCCCTTGACTATCTGGAACCCGGAAGGCATCCCGACATATCGGTGAGATGCCACCATGGTCACCCTATACAAAAACAAAGGAGTCAGGAAAGACTGCGGCAACATACAGAGGGATCTTCCTACTCTCTATAGCAGGGAAGATCCTCGCCCGCATCCTCTACAACAGGCTCATCGCCAATATCTCCGAGAGCAACTTGCCCGAGGCCCAGTGTGGTTTCTGCCCGGGCCGCAGCACCATAGGCAAGTGCATGAGAAGTGCATTGAGCAGAAGATGGACCTGTGCCGTGTTCGTTGGCCTGACCAGGGTGTTTGACACAGTCAGGAAGCCCTATTGATCATTCTCAGCAAGCTGGGTCGCCCCAAAAATTCACAACCCTGGTCAAGCTCTTCCAGAACAACATGAAAGGACAAGTCCTTTCTAACGGGGACTACATGAACTCCTTCAACATCTCTAATGGAGTTAAACAGAGCTGTGTCCTCACCCCAGTGCTCTTCAACTTTTTCTTCAGGCAGGTCATCCCTCACGCTGTGAAGAACCTTGACCCGGGCGTGTACGTCTTGTACCGAAACGATAGGTCTGTATTCGGCCTCCACCGCCTGTCTGCCAAACAAAGACCAAAGAAAAGCTCATCCTCGAAGCCCACAAGGAAAACCACCTCCAGATCATCGTCAGCTGCTTCGGTGAAACATCCAGACCCTTGGGCCTGACCATCAGCCTTGGCAAGACGAAAGTCCTGCTTTAGGCAGCCCCGAATACAACAAAACCTAAGCAAGCCATCACCATTGATGCGGTTGAGCTGAACTGTGTCAAAAACTTCAGGTATCTAGGCAGTTCTATTTTTCCAGATGGTTCACTGGATAAAGAGATCACATCCAGGATCCAGAAAGCCAGTCAAGCAGTCGGTATACTCAGAGTCAAAATACTACAACAGAAAGGTGTGCGGCTGTCCACAAAACTCAAGATATACAAAGCTGTCGTTCTCTCTACGCTGCTGTATGGTTGTGAAATGTGGACTCCATACCGCCGCACATCAGGCAGGTGGAACAGTTCTATTCAAGGTCGCTGCGCACAATCATGGGCATTCGCTGGCAGGATAGAGTCTCCAATCAAGACGTCCTAGACAGAGCAGAGTCCACAAGACTTGAGGCACTTACTCAGTTACGTTGGACCGACCACGTCATCAGAATGAACGACTCCCGCATCCCCAGATAGCTGATGTGCGGTGAGGTGAAGGCAGGTACAAGGTAACAAGGAAGGCCCAAGTTGAGGTATAAGGACACCCTAAAGGGCAACCTAAAATGGTGTGGCAACCAGCCTCGCAAACTCGAGACCGCAGCTATAGACAGGGTTATCTGGAGGTCAATCACCAACACTGCAGTAGCTGCCTTTGAGGAGGATAGACGGCAATGTCTCGCAGCCGCAAGAGACGGGAGTCGCTGGGCCGCATCATGCTCAGTCCTGATCACAGACTACCACTGTCTAACCTACGAGCGACTATGTGCTTCCGGCTTTGGGCTGCGGAGTAAAATCCGTTCCCACCGTTGACTGCTGAGACCACAGACAACGTCTTCATCGGAGATCGATGGGCCACCAACAAATACACACACGCACACACACACACGTATATAATGCATGGTGCATAATTATTGCGGCTTTTGTTTTTTTTTCAACAAATTTTATTCAACAAAATCAACAACAACATGCAACAAAAACATGTTTAAATCATTGTTCCGGAGCATATTCACCATCTACTTCAGTTACTGCTTCCCATTTGCTTGGTAGATGGCCAGACCGGTCATTTAAAGATGTTTTTGTTAAATATTATTATCGCTTTTGTTGAATTAAATTTGTTGAAAAAAGGCCGCAATAATTATGCACCAACCGAATATATACACATTATATAATACACAGAGTACATAATATATCATATATGTGTAATATATAATACATATATACATACATACATACATACTAACATATATATATGTATATATAAATATATATAGGTATATTAGATATATGTATATATACATACACACACGCACACATACACACACATATGCACACGCACGCACGCACCCACATACATATAATATGTGCATATATAGATATATGTATAAATACATACACATACTAACGCACAAACGTACATATATATGTGTGTGTATATATATATGGGAGAATGTACGAAAAAAACAACAACAGACGAGGACAGGTGGTGTAAACAACAAAAGGATGTATTAGTATGACGCTCGGGAATACGGAAAGTCTTTAACGTTTCGAGCTACGCTCTTCAACAGAAAGATACGGAGACAAGGAGAAAAACACGGAGAAAAAAAATTGAATAGTGTTCAGTCAACGGTCAATCATATATAT
>NC_069004.1:18572248-18574087 GCF_001194135.2 Octopus bimaculoides
TACTGTATATGTATAAGCCTCTTGTCCCAGTATCACCACCTTAAATAATCCTGCATTTTATCATCAAAAGGCACACAACCACCAAATCCGCCACTCTACACACTTACCCCTCGCCCCACACGTCACCACTGTTTCCGCCACCACCACCACCGCTACCAATAGTGCCGCCGCGCCGCTGCTACCCCCACCAAGAATTACAACAACAACAACATCAACCACACAGCTTACTCCAACACCATCATCACCCCCCTCGCATCCCATCCTCCCACTGCAATCCTATTTGATCCCTTAGTAACACACCTGCCTAATTCACCATCCTCTCACCTGTATACAAGCTGACTCATCATTATCCACACCCATTCAATACCGACACACTCAGCCTTTGATCTTTCTACATACACCTTGTATACCTTCCTACCTTCCTTCTTTTATTCCTTTCTTTCTTTATTCCTTCCTTCCATCATTTTCTTTTTCTCTCTGTTTCTCTTTCATCTTTTCATTTCATTCATGTTTCGTGGGTTCTTCCTCCCTTCTTTCCTTTCTTTCTTTCTTTCTTTCTTTCTTTCTTTCTTTCTTTCTTTCTTTCTTTCTTTCTTTCTTCCTTCCTTCCTTTCATTTATGTCGCTGCACATTTATGCTTGTGCATGAAATCTCTCTTCTATCTATCAGTCACCGTCTGCTTCTCTCCCTCGCTTCTGTCTTTCTTTACACATACACACACACACACACACACACACACACACACACACACACACACATATTACATATATATGTATACATACATACATACATACGTACATACTTACATACATACATACTTACATACATACATACATACATACACATACATACGTATATATTTGTATGGCAGTTTATGGATTCCTAGAATCCTGTGACTATCACAGAAAGCTCCTCTAGCGGATTCGGCTGTCATAGCACACAGTAAGCCAATATGGAGGTGTGTAATGCCGAGTTTTATGCAGTTGAAATACAGGAGATCCAATCGACGAAATTATCTCCCGAGGAGTATTTAAACCATAAAAAAGTCATAAGGTATGACAGCTGTAACTACTTGATATCCGTAGGATCATATTGTATAATAATGTGTATATTATGTCAAACATTCAGCAATTACCAGAAACAACTTTAGTGATTTGGATTAAAGTCTGTGCATTCCATCTACTTGTATTATAGTGTTTTTGTATGAACTCTGCGGATATTAACGGATTTTCACATGTATGTCTAATAAAAGGAGAATCAATCCCTACTTTATGACAGCATATCGTAGCCGGTTCCCGTGGAGGAGCTTTGAAAAGCACACTATATGATTATTACCCAGATGATTACACAAACACACACACACACACATACGCACACACAAACACACAAACGCACACACACACACACAGACGCATACACAAACGCGCACACGAACACACACACACGTTCATGACTGATATTAAGTGCAGTTATAATACAAACAATTTGACACACTAATCTGGTGGGTTTTACAGAATACAAATTTATTATTAGAGTACATATTTATTATTCCATATAAGCCTAATTAGCACCCCCACTTAAATCCACACCCCCAAAGATGATTTTCAACTCAACAGAGACTATATAAAGGCAAAACTGACTATAAAGCAGCGCAGTCCGACGATGGGCATAGATAGTCAAAACTTCGAAGTTACTGTCAACAACATTCGTGGCTGTGTAATAAGGGGCTTGTTTTCTTACCACATGGTTCCGAGTTCAGTCGTGGCGCATGGCACCTTGGTCAAGTGTTTTCTACTATACTCTCAGGCCGACCAAAGCCTTGTGAGTGGATTTGGTAGA
>NC_069004.1:18575330-18578358 GCF_001194135.2 Octopus bimaculoides
ATATATATATATATATACACACACACACACACATATATATGTTTATCTAAATCTTCTACGACTCTATTCTTTCTTTCTCTCTATCAGCCCTTTCACGCTTATTTCGTTCATTCCATTCTTCGTTCTTTCGCTCCCACTCACTCACATTTCCTTCCCTTCTCTTCTTGCTCACTTTCCCTCCTCTTTTCACTTCACTGTGTCCCTGTCATTTTTTCTCGCCTCTCCTTAATTCTTCTGGCCCTCTACCTCTACCTCGCTCTCTTCTCTCCCCACGTGACCGGTGTTCGGCCAAGCCTGAACTTTTTTTCGTGGTTCGGCTGTCATCCGTGCAACATCTATATTCCTCCCTGTGCTTGTGAAATTTTGTATCCCCGCCGTAAGGCTTTATTTCCACTTCACGCCAGCTTAATTTAATTCGTCCTTAGTCGAAAGACACCTGTTGTTATGTCTGTTATTTGTATTTGTGTAACATTCTCCGTTTTTTCCGTCCTTCTATTCATATACATACGCTGCTCTCTTCCAAGGAATCTGAGGCTCTTAGCTTAGTTTTTCGTTAGGACTGGCCAGATTGGAACAATCTCGAGTATAACCAGCCGAAATTGCAAAGATGATCTGGAACTCGACTGAAGAAAGAAAACTCCGAATGACCCGTCCTTGTTTTCTTTGTATCGTCTATCTGGATGTTTTGTTGTCCCTTATTTGTATCACCTAACTGTCTGGATGTTTTGCGTCCTTGTCCCATTTTGTATTTTTATATATATATATACATATATACATACATACGTACATACATACATACATATATATATATATACATATACACGCACATACACATGCACATATACATGCATAAGTACAAACATATAATACATATGTACACATACAGACACACACATATAGACATAAATGTATTTCTAATGTAATTTAAGATATACACAAAATGAAGTAAGATGTACGAATAGTAAATATCAAGCTTAATGTCATTTCACGTTAAGCACGGTACTGTGTTTGATTGTTGATTTCTATCTCATCAGCAGAGGAAATGGTTGTTTATATACAGCAGTCTTTAAAAAAAACATGCGATATTCATATTGCCAGTGACATAGACTGCTATACTAACAAACAAATGTTGTCATTCGGTGATTGAATCATCCGGACAATACGGACGGCGTCGTTTATACGCCCATAACTTACAAGTATGCTATGTACTATGTAGAGTGTGATTTACCAATTCAAAAATTGATAAAATGAGAATCATAAAAATTAATAGCTTAATAGATATAGTCAGTCCTCTGAATATTGCTGCCTCGAGTCCTCGTACTCGAAAAACGGTCAGTCAGTTTCCAGGGTATGTATGTGAACAGCGAGATGCCAGTCCGACGCAAGGTTATGCATTTAAAGTTGAGTGAACTGGAAGTGCGTGAAATGGAGTGCTTTGCTCAAGAACGCAACGTAGTATCACTAGACAACGATTATTCGCAACGATTATTCGCAACGATTATTCGCATAACCAGATTCCGCTAAATATTCACGGAATAGATACAGTAGTGCCCCAGCATGGCCGCAATCTAATCACAGAAACAAATAAGAGATAAAAGATACAGAAATATACTCAAGGAAGAATGGAATATCGCAAAGCATTTTGACCCCGACGCTTTAAAGAGTTTGTCAGCTCTCCACTTTATATAAATATATTACACCCGCGCGCACGTACACACACACACATATGAATATACATGTATATGTATGTACGTATACATATTTATAAATTACATATTTTATATATATATAGTATACATATGAATTATAAATATAATATATTTTGTTTTATGTATATTATATAATATATATATTATATATGTTTATATATTGTATATTATATATACACATTATATATTATACACACACAGCCATGATATATATATATATATATATATACATGTGTTTGTATGTATATATGCATGTATGTCACACACACATACGTTATATGTATGTTTGCAGTCACGTAGAGAGGTAGAGAGACACAGTGTTGTTGAGCAGGTGTTATAATTTAGGCCAATCCTTCCTAAAGTGATGAACAAAAGAAAGAAAACAGAGGGAAAAAAGATTTATTTAATAGAAGTGTTCGGAAGAGATAATAAAACAAACCAATACCGTCAACGCTAGCAACGGGTGAGGCGGCGGCGGCAGCAGCAGCAGCTGTAACAATAACAACAACAACAACAACAACACCGACACACGATAACAACTACAACAACAGCAACACCATCACAAACAACAACAACGACGACGAAAATTCCGAACCAATAAACGAGGAAGGTAAATATTTCAAAGAACAATGTTTTGAAAACGAGGCTAAGATGACTGTCCAACTTTGACACCATTTTATGATCTTTACGGACAATACAAGTGAAACAGCCTTTGAATAAATGTTTGTGTTGTGTGGCGTCCTTTAAATCGAAATGAAAAGGAAGGCTTCAGCATTGCTCCCGCCACCCAAAGCTATCCCACTGTTATTGATAAATGCAATTGAAATCGCCAGAACAAATGTTATTATATCTTGTCTATTGGCAATAAAGAGGAAAACGAAACTATTAATGATATTTTCAACTCCGCTCGAATTTAGCAAAGCGGTGGAGCAAACAAAAAAGTAAATGTTAGATATTTATGGAGCATAATGAAGCATTATACCGTGTTTACGGAAATTCTGTGTTTAGTACGGTTGTAATACAATGCCGAACCAGTGCAAATCTTTAAGGAGTTTTGTTTCCATCTCTCAGTAAAAACGTTGACAGTGTTCTCCCCGAATCTTTAGCCTACATACATACATACATACATACATACATACATACATACGTATATACATACATACAAATATATTTTAAAGAGATTTGTTGCTCAAGGTCGGAACAATGCAAGAAGGTAAAGTAAACTACAAGAGGAAAACAAGAAGAAAGCAAAACCTTTTTGTTTTTGTTTTTGAGTGGATTTGGTAAAAAGAAACTGAAAGAATCCCATCGTATATATA
>NC_069004.1:18578519-18588088 GCF_001194135.2 Octopus bimaculoides
TGTGTGTGTGTGTGTATTCATATGCATGTCATTGTGTCTGTGTTTGTTCCCTCATCATTGCTGTGTGATTGTGTCCTCGTAACCAATCGGTTCAGCAAAAGAGACCGATAGAATAAGTACTAGACTTACAAAAATAAGCCCTGGGGTCGATTTGCACTACTAAAACCTTCAAAGCAGTGCTCCAGCATGACCACAGTCAAATGGCTGAAACAAGTAAAAGAATAAAAGAATATATGTATCTATGTATTATATGTATGCGCGCGCGTGCGCGTGTGAGCGTGTGTAATTCTTAAGAATATATTTTTGATTTCAGTCCATAGTTTATCAATCGACTGGCTTATGACGAAATGTTTCATCTGCGACTGAATTTGTTTTGGATTTCATTTCATACGTAATAAAGTGTTTGTTTAAAACGTTACATTCGGAGTCTTTATTGTTAAAGTGTTGCAAATTATTGATTGCCTTTTGTCAACATGCAGCTTTAATGTCACACGCGAACTCGAATAATTTCTCTTTTACAGGCGATACGATGTTAATTTAGAAAAAGAATATTCAATGTGTGTTAACTTATTTTTAGTTAAAATAGAAATGTATTGACGTTCTAAAAAGATTTGTGAGCGCTGTTTTATTATAATCAAAATAATCTTTCATTTTTCTATTACATAGTCCGATTAAACAGTGAAACATAAATTACTCATTAATATAATTACTGCTTCGATGAATCATTAGATTCAAAACATGCATATTCAGAGACGTTGTTGTTGCGATTTGTTATTCCCCAAATCATTTCCAAATCCAGTATATTTATGGTCATAGACATTCCAGTCATGGCCACCGCCATCTTTATGTTCAGACAACGGACTACATTATCTAATGAGCATTTTTTTACAGCCTGTAGGGCGTAATTTATGGAATATTTGACCCTTTATCCTTACAGATCGACCGATGACATACTAAGCTCCAGTCCTGGTTTTTGGGAAAGTGGACTTGTTGGGGTAGCAAGTGAAAAAGCAGGGAGAATATGCAGCATATTGAGCGGTAGATGTAGTCGAAGGTCCGGTCTGAGAGTAGGTAATGGTTTGTCGATCAGCCAGATGATTTTTCATTGCGGAAAGTTCGGAATATGGCCTGTATTTTTTTTAGCAACTGCACATGAACAGTTAGAGCTGCTTGAAGTTCTTATCAGTAGCCTGAACGAATAAGCTATAATAACTCCTACTGGGTAGAGGTACTGCAATACCGACAATCTTATAATCCAAAGGTCTCTGGTGATGATATGATGTCGACGTCAGGATAAGCTGGGTGGGTGGCCTGAACAGTAGGGAAACAACATCGGTAAGACAAAGTCTCGAAGAATAACTGGAGGTTTTTCTTCTAGAATAAGGTGCAACTGTCAGCAGGAGAGGAAGGAGCCAACGGGACAGAAAAGGTCCGAGAAAAGATAAAAGCTTATATCAGAGTGTAAATGATAATGATCCAAGTTTTAGAGAGCAGAGTCACACCGAATGAGATTCTTTAATCCAGACTCTTCTTCATATTGCGCACACGATCGGTTCTGCTATGAGAAGGTGGTGTCACTACACCAAGGGAACTGAAGCACATCCTCAGTTGCTGCGTAAAAAAAGCTGAGTGAAAGGCGTTTCAAGAACGGAAAGAGACATAATGACAACGACTAAAAGACAAGAAAGAAATAATGAAAAGAAGTGATAATTAGGTAAAGCTTCATGTAAGAGTGAAATCGACAAATACAGAATGGAGAACTAGCGATGGAGAATGGAGAACTAGCGACGGAGAATAGAGGACTAACGATAGATAGAGAAATGAAAGCAACAAAAATAAAATGAAACACCACCTGAGACAAATAACTTTTTAGAAAAATGTCCACTGAAAGTGTAATCCCTGCAGGACTTAGGTCTTCAAATATATCATAAGACAGTTTGTAATAACATTAAAAAAATAGTTGGCCTGAAGAACGCAGTGGCGTGAAACTCGAGCGTCCACTGAAAAGATTATGTGTGTGTGTGTGTGTGTGCAGAAAAAACGTCGGCCTTCTACTTTTTCCTTCAAAAAGGTTTATTCAAGCGTCTATTAACATGCTATTATTTATAGTTTTATCTCCTTCTAGAATCACCGTTCCAAAAGTAACAAGAATTATTTCACGTTCTCTCGAAGTTCATGAAATTCTTTATATCAACATACGCATACATACATCTACTCACATATACACACGCATATATACATGCATTTGAGAGTTTGTGTGAATGTATATGTGCATGTATATGTATATATATATATGAATATATACACATGTATATATTATATATATGTATATATACATACATACATACATACATACATACATATATATGTTACATGTATATAGTATACATGTGTGAGTGCTAGAAGAATGGGAGAAAAACAACCTAAATTTTTGAATAAAAATAATAAAGAATAAAGAAGAGAAGAGAGAGAGAGAGAGACACTGGGAGAGGAGATTCATAACAAATCTGAGACAAGGAATAGTTGTGAAAGAAAATATAAGAACTGGCAAAAGAACTGATTCCAAAAGAAATATGTATAAGCAAATATATATACATATATAAATACATATATATATATATGTGTGTGTATGCGTGTGTGTGTGTGTGTGTGTGTGTGTGTGTGTGTGTGTGTATGCATGTGTGTATATATGTATGTATGTATGTATGTATGTATGTATGTATGTGTACACTCATATGAATGTGAATAGCTAGGTAGCGGTGTGTGCGTGCGTGTATGGTACCGCAGTATCCACGTGACATATATCTGTTCAGAGTTGCGATTACAAAACTGTAAGTATGAATTTATAAATAAACTTAACATTTTCCAGTGTGTAAACTAAAACCTTTTGCTGCAATATTTCTATGATTCCCTGCTAATCTTCAGGTGATAAATTTTCCTCATATTTCTTTCTGTCTTCCTACCTTCCTTTTTTTTCCCTTCCTTTCTTTCTTATCTTCCGTCTTTCTTCTTTTTCCAATATCCCCCTTTAATTTTTTTTTTACTTATCGTTATTATTTCTTATTGGCTTCTGGTCTTTCCAGTTAAAGGAACAATGAAATTTGTTGAAATCTAAATAAAGAAGACTAACGAAAGAGAAAGTGAAACTAGAAAATGATAGGGACTTTGAAAATACGATTTTTTTCTCGTGTGTGTGTGTTACACATTTTTTTTCTTATGGCTTTGTTTCGATTATTATTACTACACTCGTTGTTGCAGTTATTATTATTATTATTATTATTATTATTATTATTATTATTATTATTATTATTATTATTACACTCGCTATTTTCTTGAAAAATGAAATCATGCGTGGGAAACGGGAATTTTAAATGTAGATTCTAATATTTTGGAAACATTATGTTCGTATCAGAGATGACGTGTTTCGTTTTTGTCGTTTCATCTGTCTACTGCGCCGCCATCGTCGTCGTTGTCTTTGCTATTGTTGTTGTTGCTAGTGTTTTTGCTTTTCTGATCATCATATGGGTAAAAGTTAAGCAACCAATAACTTCTGTAAACCGAAATATATTCTATGGTCTGTATAATTTAAGGATCAGTGATCAGTTTTCGATTAGCGGAAATAATTTTTTTTATTCACTTTTATTGAACTCTATTATTTTTATTATCGTTATTATTATTATTATTATTATTATTATTATTATTATTATTATTATTATTATTATTATTATTATTATTATTATTGTTGTTGTTGTTGTTGTTTTTTGTCGTTGTCTTCTTGGTATCTAAGGTTACTTGTTGTAGCCCGATGTAAGGATATTTTCTTTTCCAACAGTCTAATCTGTTGTGTGTATATGAAATTAATAATGATGAAGATAACGATGATGATAATGATGATGATAATGATGATGATGATGATGATGATGATGATCATCATCATCATCATCATCATCATCATCATCACCATCATCATCATCATCATCATCAGGATGTTGTTATGTTGGAAAAACTGGCTGTCGATATTTTGTCTCTTTACGCTCAAATTTTAAACATTGCCGTTCAACAATTCAGGGTCAGTCGATAAAACAAAGCACTGGTCAACTACTGCGGTCGATGACATCAGTTAACCTTTCCTCAAAATTGCTGACCCCGTGTCTTAATCAGAAACCATTAAACAAGTCTACAGGATTTGGGGACGGAAATATTTTTGTTCAATAGACAAAGGTTTCTGAAGCACATTTTCGTGCTGAATCCAGATTAGTTATTCGTTTCCACCAATCACGTCAAGATCTTTGTATACACACTATCTTGATTTTACACTCAAGGGGTGCAGTTTTCCTTGATTTTATGTCCTGGTTTCACTTTGGGACAATGGGCCAAAGTGTGATTAAGGCTTCATTATCACCCTCTCCTTACATAAAGTATTGTAAAATCATGAATATAGCCAGTTTTGTGCCAGAGTTGTTTAATTGTGGTAACATTTCGACCAGGTATTTTTTCTGCCTATGATAGAGAAAATACAAAAGGAGGCCTAGGGTCGTTCTTGTCTATTGATACAGAATCTTACACGCCACAAAATTTGCAATTCATATGTATATGATATCCCTGTGTATGATATCCATAAAAAACATTCCTGGCAACAACAAAGCAAACTATTTCAAGGAAATTATTGAAACAATGCTCTGGCTCCTTTCATTCTCTGGGATACAAAACGAGTATCAAAATACATTTTTCTTTTGTTCAGTCACTTGGATTAATTTCCACCGAATTTAGGAGACACAGTGATGAATAAGAAGAAAGATATGAAGGTAATAGAGAAGAAATATCAAGGGATGTGGGATGTGAATATGATGACTGATTACTCTTTGAGTATAAAAACGCGAAGACATTCAAGAGTAGCTAACAAACAGGCATCTGACTTCATATCCTACCGAGGTCGACTTTGCCTTTCATCCATTCAGGATCGATAAATCGATAAAAGAAGCACCATTTGAACACTGGAGTCGATGTAATCGACTAGCTCCCGCCCCCATCTTTCCCAAAATTCCAGGCCTTCTGCCTACATCGGCAGGGATTATTATTATTAAAGTGGTGAGCTAGCAGAATCGCTAGTACGTCGGACAAAACGTTTAGCAACATTTATTCCGGCTCTTCGCGTTCTGAGTTTGAATTCCGGTGAGATCGACTTTTCTTTAACTACCAATGACACACTCCAACTTTGGCCCACACCTAGACCAAAATCTTGAAATCCGTGTCTAGTAGAGTTGTAGGCCAAATATCAATGTGAACCGCCAAGTTTGTGTTCTTTCTCAGCAGCACAACTCAGTCAAAAACATATTCTAATTCTTACAAAATTGAAGCAAATTCATTACAAATAACGCCTTGCTCAGTAAAAGAGCAATTTTTGCCTGACACTTATATGGCTGAAGAAATGATTAAACATTTCGTCAAAACTATACATAGTCCAGGAATGGTGTAAGGTATTTATCTGTCTAGTAATGCACTATTCTTGCTTTTCACTTCCATTTAATTTCTATGAGACGATTGTTGTAGTTTTCAAATCCTTAGATATTCGACGCAACACCTTCAAATAGATTTCCTTCAGTTTTGCACGAATTAGAATGTATCCTTGACTATTATACACACAGAACCTTATATATTATATATTACATGCTAAGTATTATGCTTTTGGTTCTCTTATTTAGTAGAAATTACTAAATCATTTAAGCATTATAGGGACTTTAGCTTCGATGCCTTGGAGAAATTTTTTGGGCATCACTTTTTAACGAGTGATTCGTTCTCTTTCGTTCGGTTGATGAGAATTATAAGGTGGTTCCCGCTATTATCGGCTGGTTAGATCTACACATTTTCTAAACCAGTCACGTAGATGAACAATATTTATAAAAATTAAAATAAATAGCAGGTGGAAAATGCTTCCACAAGTAATTGTTTTAAATCTTTATCGTTTATATCCATTCAATGTACGGCGATATTAAGTGTATCACTTTTGTAGAGAATAACGCATTGCTAAGGAATTCCGTTTCATTTCTAAATCATAGACAATGATCTGTATGTATGTATGTATGTATGTATGTATGTATGTATGTATATACATTCATCTATACATATATTGATACACACATACCTACCTACCTACACACACATACATAAGTACATATATACACACATACATATATACATACACACATAAATAAATACATATATATATATATGCATATATACATATATGAATGTATGTATATAAACTATCTATCTATCTATCTATCTATCTATCTATCTATCTATCTATCTATCTATCCATCAATCTATCACCCTACCTTCGAATAGCGTGTGTGTATGTATGTGTGTATGCGCGCGTGTGTGTGTTCGAAAACCGTGTATATATGTACGTATCTAACTGCCTGCCAGTCTGTCCATCTCTCTCCCTCTCCACCTCGCTGTACACACACACATACACGCACACACACACACACACACACACACACACACACACACACACACACACACACACACACACACACACACACACACACACATCTATACATACATATTTCAAGGCAGCGCCCCAGCTGGTCGCAGTCTAACGATTGAAGCAACTAAAAGCAAAAAAAAAAAAACTATACATATGTGTTGTGTGTATGTATGTATGTATGTATGTATGTACATCTGCACATACACATATTCAAGCATACACACACACACATGCAATTGGTTAATGTCCACACCTCGTGTCTTATTCACTGATCCAGAATAAACAAGTCGTGAAAGGAAGTAACGTATTTAAGGCCACAAATTGTATGGATGTCCAGAAGAGCCAGGAATTTGGTGTGATAACAGGAAATGGATTCCAGTGTCAAAGACTACAGAAAGAGATAGAGATGAGACGTAGGAAATTAAAATTCTAAGAATACTTTACTAAAAGATATTTATGAAAGCCGATACTACAAATGCTCTTGTAGTTGTTGTTAATATTTGATTCCAAATTTGCCTGACTTTTTTGAAAACAGGGAGTATAGCGAAGTAAGGGGCATTTGGTTACTATTTCTGCAATGTCAAATACCTGCGTGTAGTCTCCCTCATTCGTTTCTTTGAAAGCTGTTGTTGCAGGTGTTAATTTAATTGTGATGTGATGTTAAATCATAGTAAGAGGGAAGGGTTAGGGGAGGTAATCAGATGTTAGGCAGATCAGCTAATAACCTGTAATGTAGGTATTAGAGGTATTTAGAGAATAAGAATTTATCTTTATGTAAACATGTTAATTTTTCTCGTCTCGTTTATTAAGTAATTCTGATTTGGCCATTAAAATGAATTTCTAATTTATGCATAAATTACAGCGATTATTTTTAAGGTTATAAGATGTTTTGGCTAGGATACGCTATTCTAATATATAATTAATGTTATTGTCTTTCAATTTCCAGATGTAACTACTTAATCCGGTAGAGTTAGCCTTCCTTCTATTTCTGAAACCTGGGCGATGGGAATTATGTCTACGTTTCATTTCATCTTTAGTTGCTCTTACATAAGTTTTCTTGTAAAGATTGGATAATACATCACGTTGGTAGATTACATTTTTAGTTTTACATTTATTCAGGAATTCACAAGTATTTTCATCTCTGCAACCACATAGATTAGTAAGATTATCTGTGCCTATGATATAGTAGGTGGGGATTATCATTTATAAGGTGGTTGTCTGAATTTTTAGAGGGCGTGTTATTTGGGGAATCACTTATTATGTCAATCAACATAAGTGCTTTTTATTGTTATTGTTCCTTGTTTCATAGAAGGCGTCTAGTTTTTATTGTTGATAAAGGCTATGATAGTAGCTAGATTGCTGGTTAGGTTATGGCCTACTCTATTTTTATTGCTAAAGATTTCTGAGTATTTCGTATTTATATTAAAGTGCTTATTTATAAGTTTCATTATAGATTTAACTATATTAGCTTTAAGTTTTATTGCGAAGGAGACTATTAGACATATGTTATCTTAATTCCGTTTTTTTATTTTTAATATTTTTGTTTTTGGTGTAAAAACACGCCTCAGTATTATTGTAGATCGTCAAGTTATGGTTATAATTATTCCTTTTCTTTCTATTGTTATTCTTATTACTATTTCTATCAGCTTTGTAGTTCTTGAACTACAATTAAACTATGATCTTTTAATTCCAATGATCAAATTCTAATTGTTAATTGTTGCTCCATTTCTTTTCTTATATATATATATATATATATATATATATATGTATATATGTATATATATATATATATATATATGTGTGTGTGTGTGTGTGTGTATGTATGTATGTATGTATGTATGTATGCATGTACGTATGTATATGCATATATAAATAGTCACTGCGAGGATATACCTGGCATGATCAATAAGAATCTGGACTGTTGCCATAGTAGCGAGGCTAAAGCACACAGAGTGAAACTGCTTGGCATAAATTCACGTTGAGCTCTGCTGTGTATGCGCACTAATTTTTAACTTACTAGCTCACTTCTGCTGTTTACAGCAGTACTTGAAAGGAAGGTGTGTAGCGCGTGATGGTCGCATTGACCACGACAGAGAAAGTTGAGCAGAGAATCTGCATCAAATTTTGCCAAAAGCTTGGTGATACCTGCTCAGAGGCCGAAGCAAAGTTTCCAAAAAGTTTTCATCGTTCTCGACACAATCAAGGAGATCTTGTGCAACTGAAATCCGAGTATCTTTTTGGTCAACTGAAAGCAGTTTTGGCATAAACTTGGCAGACATACGTCTCATACTCAAATCTTCAGTGATAATGGACTGAACTGAACCATAATTAATCTGCATATCCTCTCTCAAGGATGGTGATTCGCCGATTTCTCCTCACAACTGCACACCCATTTGCGATGTTTTTCTCAGTTCTGCTGGTTGTGGGTCTCCCAGAACGTTCATCAATATCGACATTTTTCGGTCATCTTGGAAACGTCTGTCCCACGCGTACACTTGCGTGCGGCTCATACACTCCTCTCCATACACTTTCTGCAACCTTGGCATGTCCCTGAGCACATATCGCATTGACAACTTTCTCTGTCATGGTCAACGTGACGGTCACACGCTACACACTTGCCTTCTAAACAGTACTGTAAACAACAGAAGTGAGATAGAATGATAATACTTAGTGCGCATGCGTGCTTTAGATTTATTACTATGGCAACAGTCCGGATACTTATTGATCAGACCTCGTATTAACCTCTTAAAGGGATGTTTCCATTCAAGATACAATGTGTCTTGCAAACAACTTGCACATGCAAGTGCTACCAGTCAAGAACTCCGCATACCGGAAGCCAGCAAGTGTATGGGGTCATCAGGAGAGAATGCGCGCCGTTTCGGGGCCTACCTCTCGACGGCATCAATGCGCACCGGCCCCCCTCACTGATATGAGGCCCCGCTTGCTAGATCAACTGATTATTAAAACAAAGCTCAATATTTCTCTAGCCATCGCTCATCGTCTCTTTTTAACCAAATCCAGTGGCTAGCTTTCTCCACTGTAGTTTGGATGTCGGTAATGGTGGTATTTACCTTACGAT
>NC_069004.1:18588681-18590555 GCF_001194135.2 Octopus bimaculoides
TATATATATATATATATGTATGTATATAGGAATATATATATATATATGTGTGTTGTGTGTGTGTATGTGTGTGTGCATGTGTGTGTGTGTTTGTGTGTATGTGTGTGTGAAAATAAAAATGTTTTTGTATTATAGTTTTATTGAGTAATCAGTTTGACATACAAAAGACAAGTAGGAAGGAGAAAAATGTTGCATGTTGCGTCGAGTCTTTTGTCTGTGTTGCGGCGAAATGAGATTTTGTAGAAGAGAAATCACTCTTAACTCACCGGTTTGCGATGGTATGAACCGTTTTCAAAATTTATAAATATAAAGTTTTATTTACAAGTAACTGTATTACATACAGGCTACTAGGACCTCAATTTAAGTACGTAACCCAAGAATTTGTGATTTTTATTATTTAAAATTTTGGTAAAAAATAGGTAATAATAGGTAATATTAAGCTGTAATATTAAGCTAAAGATACAACGTATTAATTTAATAATGGTTTAATTTTTTTTATTACTTTGATTTATTAACGTTAATGCGCTCCTCAATTTAGACCGTTTGTATCCTCTTCATCATGTAAGTAAATATATTGAGCACAAATGTAATATTCAGCTATGGTAAATAGTAAGCAGTTTTGGTTCATCATTGTTTCGTAGCTTTCAACACATTAACACACGCACGCACAAATTCACAGAAAAATATTACATATACGCAGCTATGGTTTCAATTAAAAAAGATAATTATAATATATTATTTAATTATAGCCGCAGGAGTGGCTGTGTGGTAAGTAGCTTGCTTACCAACCACATGGTTCCGGATTCAGTCCCACTGCGTGGCATCTTGGGCAAGTGTCTTCTACAATAGTCTCGGGCCGAACAAAGCCCTGTGAGTGGATTTGGTAGACGGAAACTGAAAGAAGCCTGTCGTATATATGTGTATATATATATATATATGTGTGTGTGTGTTTGTGTGTCTGTGTTTGTCCCCCCTAGCATTGCTTGACAACCGATGCTGGTGTGTTTAGGTCCCCGTCACTTAGCGGTTCGGCAAAAGAGACCGATAGAATAAGTACTAGGCTTACACAGAATAAGTCCTGGGGTCGATTTGATCGACTAAAGGCGGTGCTCCAGTATGGCCGCAGTCAAAAGAGTAAAAGAGTATAATTACTAGAGATTGCAACTGGGTGACTTACAATAAATTTCTTAAGTGATTAAATACTTTACTGGCCTTTCGATCTTTCGTAAGTTATAATAATATAAATGAAGAATAATGTTTTTAGTTTCTAGTTAAAGTAATCGTATCGAAATATCGTTTAAGCTAGGTAACGGCTGCTTTTGTTTTTCAATACATTACATACGTACGCGCACAAATGCATTAACGAAATACATAAGTAACAGTTTTATAAATACATTGGATGCAAAAACGCACATACCTGAGTCTACCAAGGATCTACCAAACACATTGGAAAGTAGCTCCTTTCTATCGGATTCTTCCCCTGGCGAAATGTTCAGTTAGCTATATTCAATAGAAAACTTTAATTTAATTGAATTGAATTCTCATATTGAATTAACTGCTCATGGAAACAATTGTAGGTGCTAAGAGTTTGACTTTGTTTCGAATTCAATATATCTCAATTTCTCCGTTTTTTTTTCTCATACATAAACAATAATATTCCCATATCTATCAATGCAAAGCTAACATCTTTGGATTTTCAATGATACACTGGATAAAACCGGGGGACTTGGATGCTGACATCCCTTTAAGAGGGTTTTATGTTCTTGATGTAATTATATATATATACATATATATATATATAAACATACATGCACATACATACATACAAAAATACATATATGTATATATGTGTATATATATATATATATATATAT
>NC_069004.1:18590953-18591756 GCF_001194135.2 Octopus bimaculoides
TATATATATACATATATATATATATATATATACACATATATTTATATATATACATATATATATATATATCTACATATATATATATATATATATATCATGAGCTCTCCCGTCGAAGACGAAGTACAATCATTCTGCTTTTGCCGAAGGGTTTGCCCAGATGATTCGTTTATTGTTATCAAATGTTCGTGCCACACATTAGCTCAGTGTCTCCATGAAATCCACTTCCACTTTGCCTGAACAGGTGCACTGTATACCACGTGTCAGATGTCGAAGTGATCGTAGAACACCGTGACACGAAGTGTTTTGCTTAGGAGCACAACGTACCACCACCTGCTCTAGGAACTGAAATCACAATCGAGCGACCGTGCGATGCAGCACTCTAAATACTAGGGCATGCACCCTCACAGATAGATAGATAGATAGATAGATAGATAGATAGATAGATAGATAGATGTTACTTATTTCGACCTCTTCCAATATATCAAACCCATCTCATTATAAAACTTATTGTCTATCAATAAATCTTTACACCCGCCCCATCATCACAAGACTCTTCCAAAATTCGATCTCCAAACGCAGCCACAAGTGAACATATATACCCACCTTCACCACCAGAGCGGTGCCCCACCAGCCAGGTTACACTCACCGCAATAATTCTCCATTAGTGAAGTTGCATACAAATCACAACTAAAAGAGGTTCTTTTTTATGTTCCGTTAATTAAGATATACAGGTGGGACACTATGCACTGATTTTAATTTAGTGTATATGTACACACACACACACACACGCACGCACACACACA
>NC_069004.1:18591856-18598519 GCF_001194135.2 Octopus bimaculoides
CTCTCATTGTATTCATTTTCGACATATTCTAAAAGAATGAAGAGAAATGAGAGGCAAAGTCAACCCGGACTGCATAATATGAGGAAATATAATGATGATTAAACTGTAAGGATATTCGAAAATAACTTTGTTGGCGCAGGCGTGGTTGTATGGTAAGAAGCTTACTTCTCAACCACATGGTTCCGGGTTCAGTCCCACCGCGTGACACCTTGAGCAAATGTATACTACTATAGACTCAAGCCGGCCAAAGCCTTGTGAGTGGATTTGGTAGACGGAAACTAAAAACATCTCGTCATATATGTGTGTGTGTGCGTGTGTCTTTATGCCTGTGTCTGTGTCCTCCATTAACGCTTGACAACCGATGTTGGTGTGTATATGTCTCAAAAGAGACCGACAGAATAAATACTCAGCATTGAAAAAACAGTAAGTCATAGAGTCGACTTGTTCGACTATAACCCTTCAAGATAGTACTCCAGCATGGCCGCAGTCAAATGACTGAAACAAATAAACGAATAAAAGAATGTGAAAAGCCAAGGTGTAGATTTCCTTCTGGTCTTCGAGATCAGTTGGAGCTTATTATCACAGACCATAGGCTACCAATGACCTGCCGACATTGTTTCGCGCCGACTTCAAAGTTTCTTTTGCTAAATCATTGACTTCGTTCTGGTCAAGTTAGTTTTACTTTCACTTGCTTTCGTCAGTGGACTGCGGCCTTAAGGGGTTTTAGTCGGACAAATCGACCCCAGTACTTACTTTTAAAAATCTAGTACTTATTTTGTCCGTCTTATTTTATCGAACCTCTAAGTTACGGGGGCGTAATCATACTAGTACCGGTTCCTCTGTAATGGCGGAGGAGATAAACACAAACACACACACACACACATACATACACACATACGTGTGTGTGTACGACTGGCTTCTACACAGTTTCCTTCTACCAAATTCACACACAAGACATTGATCGACCCGGGGATAAAATACTTTTCTGTTTGGATGTATCTGTGGAAATTTTAAAGTTTAGTGAAAATTTTAAAGTTTAGTGAAAATTTTAAAGTTTAGTGAAAATTTTAAAATTTGGTGTATTGATGTAATTTTTCATGTTGAATCTCTAAGATAATTCACATTCTTTTCGGAATTTTTTTTTTATTCTTTTTTAAGTTGCAGAAGTTTAAAGTTTGATCATTTTTACCCAGTCAGAAAACAGGATTTGGGAGCTGTCATTTTGTGCGCGACAACACATGTCGACTGTAAACTAATGAAATACTGGTGGAATTTTGCTTTACACACACCATATAACCCCACGTAATATTTTTTGTTTTTTGGAATTTCCAGAAAATTTCTGCGAATCTGTATTCTATACAGGGGAATTCATACGATTATGCAAAAACCAAAAAACGTGATTTAATGCCTATGTAGCTATTATTTTTAGCACATCTCACGACCACCTCATACGTCATGTATTTTAAACATTTAATAAACGAAAAATGACCACGTGGATAAACGGCTTGGTAACAGCCTAGCTTGTTACTATGGAAACAGGCACTTATATATTTCAGTGGCTTTCGATTGGCTAAAATTATCAAAAATTTTCAAACCTTATTTATTGATTTACGACGAAATGAATTTTATGTCAATGATTATCATGCAAAACTACACCAATACACCAAATATAAAATCAATTGGAATAAAAATTGAAGAAATTGGAAAGTGACAGCCAAACAGAAAAGATCGAAGACACTTGGTGGTGATGGTTGTGGTGGGTGGAGGTGCTGGTGGAGATGATGGTGAAGCTGGTTGTGGAAGTAATGGTGGTGGTGGTAGGATTGGGGAAGATAGGAGTGATGGTGGTGAGTATGGTGATAGTTGTTGTTGTGGTTGTAGTAGTAGTGTAGTAATGGTGCTGGCAGTGGTAGTGACAGTAGCTGTAGTATTGGATATGGTGTCGGTGATGGTGGCCGTGTAGCAGTGGTTGCAGTAGTGGATGTTATGTTGGTGGTGGTGGTGGTGGTGTTAGGGATGGGAGTATGGGGGTAGCGGTCATGGTGGAGAGGAAATGGTGGTGTTTTTGTTTACGTTTTGACAAAACTTTATTTCATTATTGCTGTTATTGTTTGTTGTTGCTGCTGCTGCTGCTGCTGCTGCTACCGCCGCCGCTGCTGCTGTAGCAATTGTTGTTATTGCTATCTGATCTGGGTAGTAAGTCGTCCCCCCCTACACACACACACGCGCAGTCACAACCACCGCCATCACCATCGCCACCAACACCACCACCACCACCACTACTAACAGCGTCACCTCTGTTGTTCTGTTGTTGTATGTCTGCTTGCTTGTCTATGAGAGTCTGTGAGAGTCTGTGCGAGTCTGCTAGTGAAGTTCTGTTGGCAGCGTGAGGTCCTCAGCAAAATGGTTGCCTGTTTCCGTGACTGTGCGAAACTCGAAAAGAAATAATTTCCACAACCATCACACCACCATCACTTCTCTCCTCCTCCTCCTCCTCCTCTTTTTACTCTCCCACCCTTTCCCCATTTCTCCCCCTCTCTTCATCTGTCTGTCTATCCCCCCCTCTCTCTCTCTCTCTCTCACTCAATGTATTGAAACATTGTTTTCATTTTTCAACGCATTCTGAATTGCATACGCAGTAGCGTGTGCAATTCAGTTCATCATCATCATCATCATCATCATCATCATCATCATCATCACCACCAGTACCACCATCATCGTCGTCATCATCATCTTCATCACCATCATCGTCATTGCCGTTGTCGTCGTCGTCATCACCGTCGTCATCACCGTCGTCATCATAATCATCGTCTTTAACATCATCATCACCACCACCACCACCACCAATACCACTACCACCAATATCACATTCATTATTATCAGCATATCCTTCATTTTCAACATCATCATCATCATCATCATCAGCAGCAGCAGCAGCAACAGCAGCGGCACCTCTATTATCACCTATGCTATCATATCATCATCATGGCTCTTCTACTCACACATTTCTACGCTGTCGATGGTGTGTTTGGCAAAGGTATTTGATGTTAATAACTCTATGATTATTATTACTGATTATTATTATTATTGTTGTTGCTGCTGCTGCTGATGCTGCTGCTACTGCTACAGTTGCTGTTATTAACCCCGTACAATGTGCTGGCGCATTGTACGAGATTAATAATGTTGTTTGTAACAATACAATCTGTAGAAACTTGTTACCAGTTGAAATATGAGAAATATTTGAACCCGTGCGGAAACTATTCACTGCAGTTTGGTCATGGAGGAAAATTTTCACTGTAGACGACATGGTGTAAACACTCCAGGGTCAGTTCCGAGTGTCCTCTTGTTGATCGAGTTCGAAGTTGCCTCGCCCTGGTATCTGACGCTAATGAGAAGATAACTACTTCGAAATGTACACATGTATCAATCCACCAGAGGACGCTCCGAACTGGCCATAGTGTTTACACTCTTATCTGCAGCGAGAATATTTCTCCATGAGAAATTGTAAGGAACAACCTTCTTACGACTTCAAATGTCTTTCAAGCATATTTGAAATGGTTTCAAATTTAAGCACAAAGCCAGCAATTTGGGAGGAGTAAGTCGATTACATCGATCCCCCAGTACTCAACTGATACGTATTTTATCGATCCCGGAAGGATGAAAGGCAAAGTCGACCCGGGCGGAATTTGAACTCTGAACGTAAAGATGGATGAAATGCCACCAAGCATTTTTCCCGGAGTGCTAACGATTCTGCCATCTCACCGCCTAAAGCATATTCGAAATAGTACCAAGTTTATATTTCTCTCAGAGCGCTTCTCATCAGGAATATAATCTATTTCTGATGAAATTGTAATAACCACCGAAACTAATCAGAATCATCCTTTTCTTTTAGCCCGAGAGTACAAAGCATCCGATTTAACTAGTTTATCTACTTATCCCATTCAAGGAAGCTTGCAGAGAACAAAATGTAACCCTAAGCTATATACATTTACATCACCTGTTCTAAATAAGGTCATTTTCGGCAGAAGGGTGGTAAACCTATTTACATCAATTCTGTTGTAAGGGCAGGTGTTTCCTTCCCCTAGTTAGGTATGGCTGTGTTTCCACCAGTAGTTCTTTATAAAATCTTTTATATGTATATATATTCCTTCTGAAGCTGCTTTTGAGATATTTGCTGGGATATATGTGTGTGTGTGTGTGTGTGCCTGTGAAACCTTGTACCCTGCCGCAAGGCTTTATTTCCACACACGCCAGCTTAATTTAATTCGTCCTTAGTCGAAAAGACATCTGTTGTTATGTCCTGTTATTATTTCTATTATTTTCATTGTATTTGTGTAACATTGTTCGTTTTTCTTCCGTCCTTGTTTTTGTATACATTCACTGCTTTCTTCCAAGGAATCTGATGCTCTTAACTTAGTTTTTCCTTGGGGCTGGCCAGATTGGAGCAATATCGAGAATAACCAGCCGAAATTTGCAAGGATAATCTGGATCTCGACTGAGGAAAGAAAACTCCGAATGACCCGTCCTTGTTTTCTTTGTATCGTCTGTCTGGATGTTTTGTCCCTTTCTTGTATCACCTAACTGTCTGGATGTTTTGCGTCCTTGTCCCATTCTGTATTATTTATATATATATATATATATATATATAGTGCTGTTTGGCTGGTATTTCTGTGTACTTATTGTTATGTGTTATGTGTTGTTTGTTATTAATATATGTGTTTGATTAATTCTTTGTTTGTATTTATAGAAGGGAAGTTTATAGCGTTTCTTTGCGGTTGATATTCTTGTTTTGGGTACATAAAGGGATTTTCTGGTGTTTGTGATGTTTGGTTTTGTCTGTGACAATGGTGTTGGTGGTGATGGCGTTTGTAGCATTGATGCTGTTGTTGTTGAAGGTTTCGGGAGATGTTTCTTCCGTTCATAGTCACCACTCTATTTTGTTTTGTTTCTTTTGCGTACTTCTGTCCTTTCCTTTTGTCTGTTACTTATTACCATTACTCCGTCACTTTCAACACACATGTTTGAGTGATCCCAAGTGGGGAGTGGCATGCCCTAGGGATCATTGCCGTTTTGTTCTGTTCTTATTCCTTGGGAGCTGTAACTAGCTATTCTTGTTGGTGATCACGTGGCTCATGAACGCAGTATTTTCTTTGTTTGTTTTTGCTGATTTTGTTGTTGCTTCAACTGTCGGTACAGCTACTATAAATGTTGGTGCTTTCAGGGCTGATTGTTTTAGTGGTGCTGCTGGGGCAGCATGTTGCCGGTGGTGGTGCTGCTGTTTTTGCTGGTGGTAGTTTGCGGCAGAAGTGGGCGTCTTCATTTTCTCCTCTTTCGCTGTCGACAGAAAGACTTAAATTTGCGGAACCACACAAGTAATTCCTTAGCTTTCTTCCCTCAACAGCTAAGTTAAGATGTGAGCCGTCGTTTAAATTGATCCGAGATTTATTCTATACTTTCATGATCCGTTTGGATCATTAATTCCATTCCTTGATCCGATAAACTTTGTTTTCTACAGCAGAATGTTAGAGGATAGCCGCCACCAACCAACAGATATTTACTTCTGGTGGCACCTTGACTTACTTTATTTTTATTACCCTATGGCCAAGGTAGACTTTTATGAGGACCAGTTGGTCACTCTTTAAGGCTGTTGTGAAGAGCTTCCTGGCTTCATTGTCTGTCGGAAATCTCACCTCCTTGTTGCTGCTGTCATTGTTCCGGACAGCACTGGTGGTGATATTGGTTGTGCTTTGTCCTAACAGTCGGGAGGTAGAGAGAAAACTGGACGTTCAATCTTTAATTTAACTCTCTCAGACGCCATGTTTCCTTTAACTTTTTAAAGAAATGGGTAAACTTTTCAAAAAGTAATCCCGTGTTACGCTTCAAAGGACGAAAATACAATGACGCTAAACACCTCTTCAGAACCTTGACGACGGAGCAAAGGCTTTGAATATAAATCTTTTGAAAGACAGTTAAAATAGAACAAAACTTACAAGCGACTCGATGCACAGTGTCGCTGATTGCAACACCACCACCACCACCACAGCAACAATAACAACAATAATGATAGTAGACACTAACCTGAATAACAACTACAACAACAATAATGATGATGATGATGATGATGATGATGATGATGATGATGATGATGATGATGATGATGATGAAGAAGAAGAAGAAGAAGAAGAAGAAGAAGAAGAAGAAGAAGAAGAAGAAGAAGAAGAAGAAGAAGAAGAAGAAGACGACAATAATAAAAAGAATATAATTGAGTTAAAGAGATTCAAATAAAAAAAAATAACTGACAGCAAAGAAACGAACCAAAATATCCAACAGCCAAAGTGAAAGAACTACATCGGTGTGTTGAGATATCAATGCGATATTAGTAACTATTTTATATTCACCGAGAAAGATATTGTTAGGAGATGAATACATCATAGAAACTAGTGACCATGTTTACCTTTTTAAGCCACGCAACATCTCACTGACCTACAGACATCTTAACACATTTCTCGGTGAAGATATACATATAGGTATGTGTGTATGTGTGTGTACGTGTGCGTGTGTGTATGTGTGCGTGTATGTATGTATGTATATGTGTGTGTGTGTGTGTATATAAGTACACAGATATAAGTATATATATATATATATATATATATATATATATAT
>NC_069004.1:18598529-18598985 GCF_001194135.2 Octopus bimaculoides
ATATATATATATATATATATATATATATACATATACCTGTTCATGTATATACATATACATGTTCATGTATATAAATGTGTGTGTATATATATACATGTGTGTGTGTGTGTGTGTGCATTATATGTATATAAGTATACAGATATATGCATATACATATATACATATTACTCTTTTACTCTTTTACTTGTTTCAGTCATTTAACTGCGGCCATGCTGGAGCACCGCCTTTAGTCGAGCAAATCAACCCCAGGACTTATTCTTTGTAAGCCTAGTACTTATTCTATGGGTCTCTTTTTGCCGAACTGCTAAGTTACGGAGACATAAACACACCAGCATCGGTTGTCAAGCGATGTTGGACGGACACACACACACACACACACACACACATATATATATACTAATATATACTTTTGTTATTTACACCACCTGTCCTCGACTGTTGTTATTTTTTGTATAT
>NC_069004.1:18598995-18605705 GCF_001194135.2 Octopus bimaculoides
ATATACATATATACGACAGGCTTCTTTCTGTTTCCGTCTACCAAATCCACTCACAAGATTTTGGTCGGCCCGAGGCTATAGTAGAAGATACTTGCCCAAGGTGCCACGCAGTGGGACTGAACCCGGAACCATGTAGTTGGTAAGTAAGATACTTACCACACAGCCACTCCTGCGCCTATATATGTACGTTTATGTGTATAAATGTGTGTGTGTTTCTGTATGTATGTATGTATGTATGTATGTATGTATGAGTTGGTGAACCAACAAACGGAAGTAGCACTCGACCCGTAGTGGTTGGAGTTGTATTTATTAAGCAACATGTCGACTTAGCTCTTCATGTTACTTAAAGTTTCATGGACGTGAAAACACCACCAACCGAATGTCCGAGGAAGCGGTCGTATTTTAGCGCGTCCAGTACACAAACAGAAACATGTGTATGTGTGTGTATATGTGTGTGTGTGCGTGTGCGTGTGTGTGTGTGTTTTCATGTGTGCGTGTGTGTGTGAGTGCGTGTGTGAGAGTGGGTATTGCGTCTGTGTTTCTGTCTTCTTTTCGATGCTGTTTGCAATTCTGTGAAGTCAAAAGAATTTTATATTATTTTAGAAAACATCGAAATTTTAAGCAAAACGATATCAAACGTAATGCGTTTGTTTGTTTGTTTGTTTTTTGCTGATAAGGACTTTACAACAGGGATACAAGAATCTGCAAAGACAACCAAGGACATCTAGGGAAGATTCTAAAACAGAGTCCTTTCAAAGAATGCTCTTTGATATTTTGCCGAACTTTCATCACGCTACCATGTATCTGACTCGTATTCCATGACAAGGTTTCGATATTCTAACAACCATTTAACGCTCAAATTTTTCACACTACACTTAACTTTGACAATCTTCCAAGCTTTCAATATTCTATAAGGGTTTTGAAACTCCACTGGTTTTGTAACACTCAACTAAATTTTTCATTGTCAACCAGAATTTCAACATTATGCCAAGGTTTTGACTGTTTACCAAATTTTTGATACTGCACCAAGCGTTTGACATTCTACAAACGTTTTGACATACTGCTTGGCATATGTCATTCTGTTGTGCTTTTATCACGCTACCAAGCTTTTGACATACTCCCAAGCTTTTGACTCGACTAAGCGTTTGACAATCAACCAATTTTTTGACACACTGCCGATCTTTGACATATAGCTTTCTTTGCACCAAGTCTACTTAACTCTGCTAAATTTTAATAATTTAGCCAACTTTTAAAATTATGCTAAGCCTTTAAAACTCTACAAGGATTTCGAAATTTTACCAAACTTTTGACAATCAGGCATTTATACTTTTCCAAATGTTTGATATTTTGTCAAAGCTTAAATATTCTGTCTGGATTTTAACATTCTGTCAATCTTTTAACAAGGAATCTCAGTCAGCTTTAAAAGTTTTACAACTAATTTTCTTTGGGCTTTAAACGTTCTGTCACTCTTGTTAGCATTCTGTCAAACTCTAACATTAATGGTTTGGATATTCTGCCAAGATTTTGACATTCTACATAGTTTTAAGATATTGATATTCCACCGATGTTTTCACACACTAACAAGTTCTTTGACACTGGGATAATATTGTAACACTCGACTACTCTTATGACAGGTTATAAGCTTATTTCAAATCGAAATTTTTAAGAAGTAAAACGCAAATAAATCCCTAATGCATTATAGAAATATGTGAACCATTACTTTACAGTCTTCTGCATGAAGACCCTGTCAGACATGACGATGTCGGAAAAGGCACGTGTGAATGGGCAAACCAAAGAAAGAAGCACTCAACGAATTTAGTCAGAGTTACGTATAATGTTATTATTTAAAACAATTTGATTCGGCTCCGTGTGACTTAAAGTTTCGTAGGCTCGTTAGAACAACCTAGCTCGTCGATCTCAGGTGGCCGAATATATATATATATACATGTATATGTATATATATATATATATATATATATATATATATATATATATATATATATATATATATATACAAATACATATATATATATGTGTGTGTGTGTGGAGAGAGAGACATACATACATGCACACACATACACGCACATATATATATATGTAATATTTTATGCTTTTACTTATTTCAGTCATCTGACTGCGGCCATGCTGGAGCACAGCCTTGAAGGGTTTTTTAATCAAACAAATCAGCCCCAGGACTTATTTGTGTAAGTCCTAGTACTTATTCTGTCGGACCCTTTTGCCGAACCACTAATTTACGGGGACATAAACGCACCAACACCGAGGGTGAAAATAAACAGACACAAAGACACACACATGGCCGTAGTCGAATGCTTCAAACAAATTAAAGAATAACAGAATATATATATATCATATAATATTATATCATATTATGTCATATTATAGTATATTATAAACTGATTCACCAGAAGCGATAAATTACAGAAGTCAATACAAATGTAGGTTATTCTGTGATACATTACAACTGAAAGCCTCCAATTCCCACTAGCCAAAATTACTCAATTCCAATCATCAGCTTGTACACTGAGCCTGCTTACTTTTGAAATATTCATTGTGTGAATATTTTTTTCAAATGAAATAAAAGTTTGAAGAAAAAGCTTATCGATTGTGTTCTTTTGTATCAAATCCTTCGTAAGCCACTCGTGCAAAAACGGCTGCTCCAGGTTTATGTTTGTGATCTCATTTCAGATTCCCGTAATACCGTTTATTAATATTTAAAAAACAATGAGTGTGTATGTGCGTGTGCATTTTGCATGTGCCTGTGCAGGCGCATACATAAACACCTGTGCACACATATATACACAGAATTATATACGCATGCATATACACATATTCATATATACACATACGCACATATTGACAGACATATTAAAACATTTATCAATAAAGCATATTTTTAAACGTTTCGAAACAGAAGTTGCATCTGAACCAAAACGAAATTCAAGAACGCTTGTATTTACATAAAAGATGCATGGCGCTAAAAGCTCAGTTCTTTTGTTTAAACTGTAACTGCCTTGAGTCAAAATTCTCGATTTTTGCTCAAACAAATGTCACATCGCGTCTTTGATTTGAAGCTCCCGTTCCTGTATGTTTACATATTATCTAGAATAAACCGGTTAATTTTGAATCCTTGAAGATTCATCTCACACAAGAACCATATAAACTTCGACAAAGCCGTAACACATGCTCTAGCGAGGCACACAAAACAATGGTTGTGTTTGTAATAACTGTTTTTGAATGTGAGTTCAGTTATCCCAATATATGCATTAGGTTCATCTCTGCTGTTTGATGCAACCTTGGCGTTGTATACTATCGGCTTTGCCAAACAGTTACCGTCTAATGGGCAGTTCTCGCAAATTCTAAAGTTGCATAATCTTCGTTGGCCAGCTGTTTGCATCTCTCTTCTAATGAGCTTCACTGCATTGTAGTCTCTGATATAACACCCAAAATTCTAACGAGCTGAATAACTAACCTTAACGTAGTTCCTTTTCAATATCTGGCAGAAAATGGTGATCTACCAAATTAAGGAAATTCTCTAGCTATATTATTTTTTCCTTTTAGCTTAAGTACTGGGTTATACCATAAAATGTTCCTTTTCCTATTCCCGTTCTAACGCTGTGTGTTCCCAACGATTTTCATATATCTAATTTTATCAAATAACTCATTTCTTAGCGCCTCATTGTCATATCCATCTGCACCCATAAAAACATCATTACGAGAAGATATCGAGGATACCCGTTTACTAATATAGCCAACCAAGATCTTCAATATACAAGGTCAGTGATTCAATTGTTAACGTGTATATACTAACGTCTCGTTTGGTTTGTGGCATGGCCTGAAACTATCATTATCCAGTCTTAACGTTACATCAAGAAAATTAACGGTGATATATACAGTAATACTAAGCCTTATTTCCTGAAATAACTTAAATTTTTCCTAAATCTAACTTATGACCGTTACAGTTCCTCGATAGTATCAGGTCATCATCATATCTGCATCAGTCCATTTCAGGAAAAAAAATTTCTCAGTAAATGTAGAATAAAGATCCCTTTAATTTCACTCACCTGGGCTCCATCATATGTCCCCATGGATACGATATAATTTCTCCCTGCTTTTCTTAACCCATGTGTTGTTATCGAAAAACAAGCAATATTTTCTAGAGTGCATAATCACGTCACTGTCCAACTCACTAGTATCTGCAATTGATTTTGAAGAATCTAGGGCTTTTATTAACAGAATTTCGGATATAGAGGGATTAGAGCCAGCAATGTCAAACTGCATGACTCTACAGTTCTCCTTCTCTTTTATCCCCTTAAACCATTCCAGTACCTTTAATGAGGAAACTGCTTTTACTCTGAAAATGTTTGAGTTTTTTTGGTTTTCTTTGTTTTATTATTATCTTTATTGTTTTTTTTTGTTTTGTTTTTTATTAGTAGGCGCAAGAGTGGCTGTGTGGTAAGTAGCTTGCTTACCAACCACATAGTCCCGGGTTCAGTCCCACTGCGTGGCACCTTGGGGAAATGTCTTGTACTATAGCCTTGGGCCGATCAAAGTCTTGTGAGTGGATTTGGTAGACGGAAACAGAAAGAAGCCCGTCGTATATATGTATATGTATATATATATATGTGTGTCTGTGTTTGTCCCCCCAACATCGCTTGACAACCGATGCGGTGTGTTTACGTCCCCGTAACTTAGCGATTCGGCAAAAGAGACCCATAGAATAAGTACTAGGCTTACAAAGAATAAGTCCTGGGGTCGATTTGCTCGACTAAAGGCGGTGCTCCAGCATGGCCACAATCAAATGATTGAAACATGTAAAAGAGTAAAAGAGTACAACTAAATCTGGTTTTGTTGGGTTCAACAATTTACACTTAGGATTACTCTCAAAGTTTACTTTACAGTCTTTAAGCGTTATAAAAGAAGACCAGGGTACCAGACATTCTACCCGATCACCTATTTTTAGTTTTGCTGTTAACTCTAGATTAATGGAACTATAAGTCTCATCTATAAATTTTATTATAAATATTTGTTATATTATTAGATACAAACCTTTTATATTTGTTAACACCTTTATTATACACATTGCTTGTGGAATCATGCAACTTATCTGGTTTGCGTACGTTTATTAAACTTTCATTCAACTTAGTTAGGAAGCTGTTTTAAACATTACGGTACTTGATTCTATTTGAGATGTTTAAAAAATCCTCTTTAAATTTTTCAATGTCCTTGTTAAGCGGTGGTTTCTTGCGTGTTCTGAAGCTAAATGTTTCGACTTTACAACCGATTTTGAGAAAATGAACACACCACTGCAGTCTTGTCTTCCGTTTTCTCCATCGTACATTTCATATAACACTTCTTCAACAGAATTAAAATGTCTTTGGCCGAAGAGTCGAAGTGGTGTTTATTCATGATCAATAACATTTATCCGTCTTCGTACAGGGCTCTCTCTTTCGCTTTAAATTACAGGACTCAATACAAATATAGAGTATTGTTTAATAAATTATAGCTGAAAGGTTCCAATTTGCAGTACCCAGAGTTACTCATTTCTGATCATCAGCTGGTATACTGAGCCTGCTCACTTTCAAAATATTCACAGTTCTAATATTTTTTTGAAATATGAAATAAAAGTTTGAAGAAAACGCTTACTTTACGTTCTTTTGTTTTAAAAGCCTTTGTAAGAGACACGTGCAGAAGCGGCTGTTTGAAGCTCACGTCTTTGATTTCGTTTCTGGTTCCCTAGGTAATATCCTAAACGTTTTAAAGGCGGCGAGTTGGCAGAATTGTTAGCACGCTCGGCAACATGCTTAGCGGCATTTCGTCCGTCTTTACGTTTTGAGTGTTAATTCCATGAGATCGACTTTGCCTTTCATCCTCCCGGGGTCGATAAAATAAGTACCAGTTAAACAATGGGGTCGATGTAATCGACTTATCCCCTCCCCCGAAATTTCTGGTCATGTGCCAAAATTAGAAATCAATATTTATAAACGTTTTAATCTTCATACGAGTGAAGCCATGAAATTGCGTTGTTGTTTGACTAATATATGCAGTTTATACAGTTAATATGTTTTATTAATATATACAGAGAGAAAAAGAGACAAGGAGGATAGAGTAAGTGAGAGAGAGGGGGGATGGCCAGACAGAGCACTAAACTGAAAATAGTATTTTTGCTTTTTAACTTTTTTATAGTAGTCTCCCGAATCGGAGAATGACCTTTTCGGCAACATTTTGCCGAACAGCTCACTCAGGTGATTTGCTTATTGTGCTCAAATGCTTATACTGTCCATTCGCTCATTCGCTTTATCAAACTTATATTAGTTGTACAAGTGCTCGGCGTGTCACACGTCTGGTGTCGAAGCGATCGCCGTAACGAATCGCTGTCCGGGAATCGAAACAACGGCCTTGCTATCAAGAGTGCAACGGCCTAACCACTCAGGCCACGCGTGCGTGCGCGTGTGTGTGTGTGTGTATGTGCGTGTGGGTGTGTGTGTGTGCGTGCGTGCGTGCGTGTATGCGTGCGTGCGTGTGTGCGTGTGGATGCCCAGCGGTTTCAACGAAGATTAGTAAGTTCTCCGATCAACCGAATTACTTATTCATTGAATGAACTGTAGGTGGCTGAGTATTCCGCACACACGTGTTTCCTAGACCTAAATTTCAAGTAGAATCAGTGTCACAGTGTGTGACCAGGCTGTGCC
>NC_069004.1:18608686-18612393 GCF_001194135.2 Octopus bimaculoides
TTAGGAAAAAGTAATGAGCACGGCGTTTACTCAAACTATAAAGGTTCAATGCGGGTCTATGAGAGGGGTAGGGGGATTTGAATCGATACGTCAGTCCCAAGCACGGGAAACTTACAAAATTTCTCCTTAAAAACTAACATACCATCAGCAGAACAAGTTGAAAGCTACTGGAGATCACTATGAGAAAGGAATAATAAATCAAACGAAAAAATTGGATGAATTGACCAAGAAATTATGTATAAAAGATAACACAAGCGTGTTAAACGAAAACTCTACGAAATTCACTGTGCAGTACTACAAATAGTCCTTTAAAAAATAGTTAGCAGGAAATCCCTGGGCCCGGAGGTTATGACATGATTTGGGTTTTAAAAATCTCATCTTTTATCCGCGAGATTTAATAACATTGTATGGGAATGGTCTCACGGACACGTTAAGTGTACCCACATTGCTGTCAACAGCCATTACTCTTCTCATCGAGTCCAAAAATTATCGTCTAATAACCTGTCAACTGTCAAAACATTATGTATAAAATGTACACTGGATGCATCAACCTGTTTCAACAGGATCGTTGTATAACCAACAGTATTAGAACACTTGAATTACCTGGAAGAAAGAAGGAAGTGTGAAGCTGTGCTGAGCACCTATTAATTTATTTAAAAAAAGAAAGATACGAGAAAGAGCTATAAAGAACCACAGATACTTGGCTATGGTATGGCTGGACTACCAAAATACCTTTGATAGTATATCGCATGGGTGGATTATCAAAGCAGTACAATTAGCCCAAGTAACACCACCGCTAGTAGCTGCCGTCCGCCACCGAACTAAAACCTGGTGCGCATGTCTGCTTCTTAGAGACAACAACGAAAAATCTGACAGTATGCACTGCCAAAAAGGGTATCCTTCAGGGCAGTAAACTTATTAGTGCTGCTCTTAGTTCTCTCTTTTATTTCCTACCATACCGGGTCAGAAATATAGAACTTATGGGAATGTACCAGAAACATCGCTCACTTTTGTCTTTGTTGGTGCCCTGAAGCTGTGTGGGCCAGATATTAACCACATTGAAAAGGAACTGAATCTCATAACCCAACTCTCCGAAGACATCGGAATGGAATTTGATGAGTTCGAATGCGCATTTTGGGTGGTAAAGTGTAACAAAATTGTGTCCTCAACGAAAACACTAATCATGAACAACCAAAAAATACAACCTTTACTCTCTGGGGGAAACTACAAGTGTCTCGGACAGGATGAGAATGTCATCTATGGTGGACCTATCAATAAGGAGAGGACAAGGAATGAATACCTCATGAGTGTTTAAATAAAATGTTTTCCCGAACTCTCAGCTTACAATAGGTATACCGCGCACAACACCCCACGCCTACATTTGGCCTTCTAAGCTAAACGCTGCAAGAGGCCAACGAGATAAACATACGAACTCGCAAGCTGACCAGTGTTACAGGAAACCTCAACATCAATGGAGATATAGACAAGCTTATGTTGCACATGCAAGGATGGTGGCTGTGGGCTCAGATCCGTATTGATGTCATATGAAGCACAAATTGTGATACTGAAGCAACATCTGCAGCTGAAGAAAGAGGCGAGTAACTATCTTACCCAAGTTTGAGACTCCAAAATCAACAACATAATTAGGAAAGCTAATGAATTTGAAGAGGTGCTTGAAATAACAACGATGCAGATCTCTTCCAAAGAGCACTGGAAATTTTAAAACAGCAAAACAACAAAAAAGTAGAGCAGTTCACTAAGAAGTTAATACAAAACACTTGACATAAATAACTTAAACTAGAGAGGGAATAAATCACATCATAAGCTTGGCGTGGAATACCGACGAGGTGATGGCATCCCACTTTGAAGACTACATCCATACAATTACAGAACAAAAATTCCCCATCTGCTGCACAAAGGGTAGAAAACGTTTACGGACAACAAATGTAGGCTGTGCCAAACTAAAACTGAAGACGTCAACTTTGCCTTTCAAATTCGATGAAACAAATACTGGAGTCCTACTGGTTGCTTTGTGCTAAAATTTGGAACCATTGTTATTATTATGGTTATAACTACCAACCTGCCTAGAGCAAACTATAACTGAACATGGATTCTTGGGGATGGAATGCAATACTAATTCATACGTTACAAATAATCACGATAACCGAAGTAATAAAAATCTTCAATACCTTCTTAATATTTAAAGTATGGCGAATAAAACAAGATTTTTTTTCCTTCACAACCTTACTACAGTTAACCTCTCGAAATCGATTCTAAATTAAAAAGAGAAAAAGAACATACATACACGTATACATACATACATACAGACAGACAGACAGACAGGCAGACAGGCAGACAGGCAGGCAGACAGACAGGCAGGCAGACAGACAAGCAGACAGACAGACAGACAGACAGACAGGTAGGCAAGCAGGCAGGCAGGCAGGCGGACAGACATACTTGACGTAGTGATTTGGGACAGAGAAGAAAAACTGTACAGTTGTAGAAATCAGCTGCTCTGTGGATGTTAACATAAAGCTAAAGATCAGTGAAAAAGAAAATGCCTATGCTGAACTATTGAGAAATCTGCAGTTACTCTAACCAAATTACAAGTTCAGATTTATACCTGTAATTATTGTGGCACTGGGATACGTAACATACTGCCTAAATACCAATTATCGGAAATTAGGCTTCTCAAAATCAGAAAGGAGAAAGCTGATTTGAAGATTACAGATCTAAGCCATCACTGGAACAGTCAAAATTTGTAAAATTTTCCAGATGTATGCGCATGTCTAGACATAGAACTATATGCATGAGAATACATACGTAAAACAAAACATACAAATCTATTTATGCACTGACTTTAAATACTGCACATATACACACTTTCATGCCAAAATACCTTGTTGATTTTTTTTTTAATTCCAACGAAGGAGCCTTGGATCTTGGTCAGAAATCGGTTCTTCCTCTATTGGCCAGAAATCTTGACATCTCTCTCCCTCTTTTTCTTTCTTCTTCTTTCTGTCTCACACTCCGCCTCATCATCTTTTTCTTTCTCTCTTTTATCATTCTCCTCTCTTTCCCTTCAGCTAATTACATGAAAGCCTTACAATTACACGCTCTCTACCTCATGTCATGGACGCTTCTCTTTCTCTCTTTTTTCTCCCTCCCTCTTTTTTCTCTCTCCTTCTCTTCTTTCTCCTTTTTCTCTAATTACGTGAAAGGTCGATTCATTCGGCTAAAAGTTCTTCAAGGCAGTGCCCCAGCATGACCGCAATCTAATTACTGAAACAATTAAAAGTATACAGAATGTTTCTATTTCTATGATTCTGGGGTACGGGGTCAATTAACATGTCACTGAGGAATGAAGTCTCCCTGGGGAGTTCACGCCTGATCCATAAGACGTTCTCTTCTCATTTGAGATTTTGGTCGATCTATTTATTTTTTACTACTAATGCTTGGCAGAAGCTACCTGATGTACACAACATTGCACAAAAGTTTTGAAGAAATGCATGATGGTAAGTAGCTTCCTTACCAACCACATGGTTCCGGGTTCAGTCCCACTGCGTGGCACCTTGGGCAAGTGTCTTCTACTATAGCCGCGGGCCGACTAAAGCCTTGTGAGTGGATTTGGTAGACGGAAACTGAAAGAAGCCCGTTGTATATATGTATATATATATATATGTATGTATATATATGATTGTGTATAT
>NC_069004.1:18613946-18614455 GCF_001194135.2 Octopus bimaculoides
TGTGTGTGTGTGTGTAAAGGAGCACTCCGTCGGTTACGACGACAAGGGTCCCAGCTGATACGATCAACGGAACAGCTTGGTCGTGAAATTAACGTGCAAGTGGCTGAGTATTCCACAAACACGTGTACACTTAACGTAGTTCTCGGGGATTTTCAGCGTGACACAGAATGTGACAAAGCTGGCCCTTTGAAGTACAGGTACTACTCATGTTTGCCAGCTGAGTGGACTGGAGCAACGTGAAATAAAGTGTCTTGCTCAAGGACACAACGCGTCACCGGGAATTGAACTCATGACCTTACGCTCGTCAGCCGAATGCCCTAACCACTAGGCCACGCGCCTTCATATGTATGTATACCTATGTGCGAGTATGGATGGATGGATGAATTTATAAGAGTAAATTAAAATAAAACATAACCTCAACCACAGTCAGGAGAAAACACAGTAGCCCAATAAAGAGTAACACCAACGCCAACAACATCAATAACAACAACAACAAAAACAATAACAAC
>NC_069004.1:18614896-18615868 GCF_001194135.2 Octopus bimaculoides
GTTTTAAAATAAAAAAAACTGTTGTTTTCGTTTACATTTCTCGAGAAAGACGATGGCGGCATTTATTTATTTATCTACTTTTTTACTGTAAGACTTTCTTTATCGTTTTCTCCTTTCCTTTCTTCTTTCACTACTACTACTACTACTACTACTACTACTACTATTACACTACTACTTCTTCTTCATCAACATCATCATTGTTCTTCTCTTTCTTGTTCTTGTTGTTGCTGTCATTACCATCATTATTATTATTATTATTATTATCGTTATTATTATTATTATTTCTTGAAACCCTTATTTTTTTCAAACGATGACCAATTAGTAGAATTGAATATTTTCCATTTCTTTGTAATTAGTTTGAGCAAAAAGAGAAAAAGAAAAGAAAAGAGAGCGCAACAATAACAGCAACAAAAACACATCAACGTCAACACTAACAACAACAAAAATAACTACTACTACTACTACTACTACCACTACTACAATAACTACCACCAACGAACGCAATAACAATATAATTTTCTTCGAATGTTAGGAAACAGCGTAGTTCTGCGAGTTGGCAGAGCTGTTAAGTCGTCAGCAACAATGCTTAGTGGCATTTGTTCCGATTTTACGTCCTGAGTTCAAGTCCTGCCGCCTTCTTTTTTACTGAACTGCTAGATGCAGACGTAAGCAAGCCAACACTAGCTGTGTGTGTGTGTATGTGTGTGTGTGTGTAGGGTGCAGGGAGCACTAGCATTGACAGAAATAAGCGTCAAAGACTCTTTAACCACAGAAGCACATGTTCTGTTCACTTATATATATAGTTATATAAGTTTAAAAAAACTCATAATGTATTGAAGCACAAACAAACGGAAAACAGACACAGAAGGTCACCAAATCTTCATCAGTTATCTCTCACTCTCTCTCTCTTTCTTTCTCTTTCCCTCTCTCTCTCTCTCTCTCTCTCTCTCTCTCTCTCTCTCTCTCTCTCTC
>NC_069004.1:18616622-18618532 GCF_001194135.2 Octopus bimaculoides
ATCCAAAATTACAGGCAAAAAACTCAATTAAAATCAATTCATAAAAAATTAAAATTATCTTATGATATTTACTTTACTTTATATTATACTCATTTATTGTGCTTTTAATTATTAATTTTTCTATATGTGATAGTGGATTTTCATCGATGAGTTCTTGATAATTGGTTATTTTCCCTAAAACTATATATATATATATATATATATATACATATATATATACATATGAGATGCCTTCGAGAAGTTGGGAGACTCTTTTAGGAGAGGCGATTAGAACTGGCCTACATTTTTATTTCAGATTGAAGGAGAGGGCTGTCCCTACAAAACACTACTTGTCACAGCTGATTAGTTTGAAGAATGCAGTCAGAACGTGAAGTCAATTTGGTCGCTCGATATGCAATAAAATTTTATGTTAAACTGGGCAAAAACGCTACAAAAACTTATGAAATATTTCATACAGCCTATGGATGAACTTGTAAGTGCCGAGCAACTATTTTTCGCTGGCATAAGAGATTCAAAGACGGTAGAGAGGAGGCGACAGAAGATGAGATATATGGGATGGTGAGGACGTCTGAAAATCAGAGCTAGTCAAGAAAATTTGCAATATTTATGATGAAGACAGTCGTTTGTCTATAAAGACATTAAGCATACAGTTGGTGTGATAACTGCACACAAAATTAGGCATGAAGATCTGAACATGCATAAAATGTGTGCAAAGTTTGTTCCCAGGTGACGAATAGAAGAAAAACGCATTGGTGACAGCAGGGAGCTGGTTCAACATATTACCTCCAATCCAAATGTAATTGAGTCTCTGGCGGCCTGTGACAAAAGCTGAAGCTATTATTATAATCCAGAGAGCAAAAGACAGAGTGCCCAATGAAAGCATCCTAGCTCTGCCAGACCCAAGAAAGGCAGACAAAGCAAGTTCACCGGGAAGCTCGTGATGATACCCTTTTTTTTTAATAACAGGATCATCTACACCCACTGGTTTCCCTCTAGTTGAACGGTCAACAAAGAATACTTTGTGGAAGTTCTGAGGGAGTTTAGGAAGAGATTTCGTCACAATAGGTCAGAGCTTTTCCACTCGAGTAAGTAGCAACTGCACCAGCACAATGCACCAATCCACAATTCCATCCTGGTAACCAACTATTTGACAGAGATGGGCAGCAAAACTGTCCATCACTCTCCCTAGAATCCAGTACTTGCTCCCTGTGACTTGTCCAATTAGCACTGCTCCAGGTAATATTGTTCCTCCTAGGACTCACACCTTCTGATCCACAGCCACCTTGAAACAGCTTCCACTGCCTCCATAAGTAAATCTTACGGCTTTCTGCCAACTGGTCTCTGAAATAACTAGCATACCGTAAACTCTGTAGAGCAGGGGTAGGGAAACCCCGCCCGCGGGCGCAATTGCGTCCGCGAGCCCGCTTTATTGTGCCCACAGGCTGAAATACTCATATGTACAAAATATAGTAAATTTTTCGATCAAAATTTATACAATATTTGTATACCTATTTACGACATAGGTCGCGTTTCCACTATGACTTAAAATGGTCAGAAATCGTCCAATAATTGCCATTTGAATGGAAATTTTGTTTTCACTATAAAACACATATTGCTAGGTTTATACCACCCCCTTGAGACCCAACTACACTCTAGCTGAAAAACATAGAATACCTCATAAGTAATATAAACATCCTCAATTCAGTGGCATTAATGACGATGTTACGTGTTAATTTAATGTGTTAAACTTATCTTTATTAATGTATATCGAATTATACATAGATATATGCAAGATATATACAGATATAAGAGTTAGAACTTGTGATCCGCCCGCGGACCTTTTCTTTTAGAAATTTTTGCCCACCGCACTAAAAAGTTCCCCCAACCTTGCAGTGAAGAGGGGCTGGCTC
>NC_069004.1:18619190-18622491 GCF_001194135.2 Octopus bimaculoides
CACTTCCTCGGCGATATCTCACTACTATCTACTAACTGTTTACTTGTGTAGAAGCAGACGGTAAGCAAGTAGCGAAGATATTAGAACTATCGACAATTCAATGGGAAAAAATCAATAATTTGGTTGAAATATCAACTGGGGGCGGGGACGGAGGTGGGGGGGGTGAATGAATAATGTTAAAGTACATATCGTATACTCTTTTACTTGTTTCAGTGATTTGACTGTGGCCATGCTGGGGCATCACCTTGAAGAATGTAGTCAAACAAATCAAGCACAACGTTAATTCTAAGTGTGGTACATTATTCAAACGGTGTCTTTTGCCGAACCGCCAAGTTACAGAAACACAAATGACAACCAATTGTCAAGCGATGGAGACTAATACAAATACAAAGACATACACATGTACGCATACACACATGCATACATACATACACACATACATACATACATGCATACACACATACATACATACATACATACATACGACAAACAGACAGACAGACTGACGCGCGCGCGCGCACGCACACACATACACACAAATACACACACATGCACGCACTCATACATGTCTTTTATTATCTTTTACTTATTTCAGTCATTAGAGAGCGGCCATGCTGGAGCAGTGCCTTAGAGAATTTTAGTTGAACGAATCAAGCCCAGTGCTTTTTGTAAAACCTAGTATTTATTTATCGGTTTCTTTTACCGAACTGCTTAGTTACGAGTATATAAACACACAAAGACTGGTGGTGGGAGACAAGCACAGACTCAAAGACACACAAACACACACACAAGAAGAAGAAGAAGAAGAAGAAGAAGAAGAAGAAGAAGAAGAAGAATCCTTTCTACTATAAGCACAAGGCCTGAAATTTTGAGGAATGGCTAAGTCGATTACACTGACCCAGTACTCCACTGGTACTTAATTTATCGACCCCGAAAGGATGAAAGGCAAAGTCGACCTCGGCGGAATTTGAACTCAAAACGTAAAGACGGACGAAATGCCACTAAACATTTTGCCCGGCGTGCTAATAATAATAGTAATGTTTTCTTTATTAACCCCTAAGGGTTCACAAAATACATTAGGGACACTACAGGACTCTGATGGGATTGGGCTAATCTTCGTGAAGCAGCACAAGCTATGCTAAGAAGTAGGAGGCGCTACGGATTAACTAGAAATGGATTTGTCATATATTCCATTCAGCGTACTGTGACTGGTTGCGCTGATCGCTGGTTCGTCCGTAATAAAATACGGATTAGAAGCGCTAAGTATATAAAATATAAACTTGTTACTAGTTGAAATATACGTGAGGCATACTTGAAGCTATAAGAAGGCCGTTCACTGTATATTATTACAGGTGAACCAATAAAGGCAGCCACTCACAGTAGATGACTGGAAGATAATAAGAGAGATCAACCTCTAGTCAGTTCGAAGCGTCACCCCTCTCCAGTGCATGATGCTGAAGAAAAGATAACTACTCCGAAATGCATGTATCCATCAGATTGGGTCGGAGGCGCTTCAAATTACTCGGTGTTTTTAGGCCTATTTGTCACCAGTGACAAATTTTCTCTGTGACTGGTTCGAATATTTCTCAAGCATATTGGAACTGATAGCAAGTGTGTGTGTGTGTGTGTGTGTGTGTGTGTGTGTGGTAAGAGGCTTGCTTGCAAGCAACATAGTTCCAGGTTCAGTCCCACTGCGTGGCACATTGAGCGAGTGTCTTCTCAAGGAGAATGTATTAGTTAAGAATTTATATCTCATATACTGTCATAATGAGTATATGGTTCTATAAAGAGCTATCCGTTTTAGCAGGAAGGGGAAATATTATTGCAAGAATTGTTGAAAGTAAATTTAGAAAATATGGTAGATTATAAGCAAGTAATTATTCACTAAGAGGAAGGTGAGTGGGGTGCGAGTATAAATATTAGGTGGAATGTAACTAATTATAGAGTTTAATGATCAATCTATCCAGATTAATCAAAACGCTTAAATGTTGAATGGTATCTATGGTTACAAGAGTACATAGCATCTTAGAACTTATTCAATAATGTAGATGAATCCTTAACTAATACATTCTCCCTGATGAAGGAGGTATTGTCTAAAATTTGAATAGGAACATCCTTTATTTTTATGAATTACTGTACCCTTGAAACGGCCGTCGGAGTATCACCACTTAATTCTTGAAATTGGAGCGCCTCCATATAATCATTGGAAACTTTACCTTCCATATGGATGCTTAAATATTTCTTTATTCGCATTTTTTTATTTTATTACACTTTTATTTTTTAATATATTTTTTAATATCTTTTTAACAACGCTCTTAATCTACAAGTAGGACGATATCTTCAATAATACCTTTTAAGATGCTAATATATTCTTATATATCGATATAGTTTTTTTTAGCCATATATGTCTATTATATTTTTATATGTCTATGTATCTGTAAATTTTTAACATTTTTCAATATTTTAATGAGTGATATATTGAATATATTTCAATAATTTTCATATACCGGTTTTATGACTGAGTACATGTTGTATTATTATACTAAATTGTTGAACCTCACTAAATTCTCCTTTTAAATATGATATAGATATCTAACATCTCTACCTGAGCACTTCATAGCGTTACCTGTATAATAAGAAAAAATATAACTATATATATATGACAGGCTTCTTTAAGTTTCTATCTACCATTTGCATTCACAATGCTTTCGTTGGCCTCGGACTTTATTAGAACATACTTGCTAAACGTACTACGATGAAGTCCTGAATCCAGAACAATGTTGTTTGGAACCAAACTTCTTACCACACAGCCACACCTGCGCCTGCATGAATTTATTTATTTATTCATTCAATTATTTATTTATTTAATCATTTGTTTAGTTATTTCACTGGAAAATATCACGATGCACTTCATGTAATTTTTAGTTTATTCATTTTGTTGAAGTGTTCTCTTCATATTTTACTTGTGGGGTGTTAAGGGGTTGCTCGCCTCTCCATTCAAATGAAAACTAATGACAAAAAAAAACGACAAAAACAATAGCTCGAACATTAACATTTAGAACGACAAAGCAATCCCTCTTAATGAGTGCCACTCTAAAGCAACAAGCACTTGTTGTAATGTCACTCCACTTATATACATACATACATACAAACATACATACATACATGCATATGTATGTATGCATGTGTCTATGTATATATACATATATATATCTATATATACAATACGTATATACATACACACACACACATAAATATATACAAATACATACATATAGGTTACATATATATATATATATAT
>NC_069004.1:18623586-18625276 GCF_001194135.2 Octopus bimaculoides
CCCCCCCCCCAAAAAAAAAAATTCATCAAACTGATTCACATTCTCCAAATGTAATCGATTAGTGATACAGAGAAAATTTGTAAAACTTTCCAAGAATTCTCCTCTTGCGGTTACTGGATGAAAACGTGCACGTACTATATACATACAAGATGACGGTCGTGTAGAAAACTTATTTAAAAGCACGGCAGACGACATTTAAAGCATTTTGTGTTTGAGATATGGAATTATAATTATTAATCGAACCTGCCTGTTAAGGTTATCTCTACAGATTTTCTATAGAAATTATAACTAGCATTGATTTGTTACATTTCGTATCCGAGTACGCCTAATGTAAACAACAATGCGATCGAAGTTGAAGAATGGGTAATGGGTGTATATGCTGTATTTCAAGAGTTTTTGCTTCTTCATCAGCTCTACATCCAACCCTTTAACCGTCCACGAACTCATTACTTAAATAACCACTAAATACATGATCTGATGAATAAGTATCCGGACTGTTACCACAGTAACGAAGCTAAAGCACGCAGAGTAAAGCCGCTTGGAAAAGATTGATCGTGACCTCTGCTGTGCATGTGCACTAAGTTTTAACGTTCTAGCTCACTTCTGCTGTTTATAGCAGTGCTTGGAAGAAAGGTGTGTAGCGTGTGATCGTCGCATTGACCATGAGAGAGAGATTGAGAGTTGTCATAGCGATACACACTCAGAGGCCTACGCAGCTTTGCAGAAAGCGTATGGAGAGGAGTGTATGAGCCGTACACAAGTGCACGAGTGGTTCAGACGTTTCCAAGATGGCCGAAAAAATGTCGATAGTGACGAACGTTCTGGGAGACCCGCAACCAGCAGAACTGAGAAAAGCATCACAAATGTGGGTGCAGCTGTAATGGGAAGTCGTCGAATTACTATCCGTGAGTTATCAGAGGATGTGCAGATTAGTTACGACTCAGTTCAGTGCATTATCACTGAAGATTTGGTATGAGACGCGTGTCTGCCAAGTTTGTGTGAAAACTGCTTTCAGCTGACCAAAAAGACACTCGGGTTTCCGTTGCACAAGATCTTCTTTCTTGTGTAAGAACGATGAAAACTTTTTGAAAACTTTGCATAGGCCTCTGAGCAGTATTGCCATGCTTTTGGCAAAATTTGATGCAGATTCTCTGCTCAACTTTCTCTGTTATGCTCAATGCGATGAACACACGCTACACATGTTATTTCCAGCAACTGTTGCAAACAGTGGAAGTGAGCTAGAACAGGGCTTCTCAAACTATCTGATGTGGCGCACCGGCAATTTTTTTCCAATGTGCCAGGGACCGATAATATTTCTTAGTAATATTAATTTATACCGGAAACAATATAAAGTAGTATTCCGTCGGTTACGACGACGAGGGTCTCAGCTGATACGATCAACGGAACAGCTTGCTCGTGAAATTAACGTGCAAGTGGCTGAGCATTCCACAGACACGTGTACCCTTAACGTAGTTCTCAGGGAGATTCAGCGTGACACACAGTGTGACAAGGCCGGCTCTTTGAAATACAAGTACTACTCATTTTTGCCATCTGAGTAGACTGGAGCAACGTTAAATAAAGTGTCTTGCTCAAGGACACAACGCGTCGCCTGGAATTGAACTCACGACCTTACGATCGTGAGCCGAATGCCCTAACCACTGAGCCACGCGCCTTCACGGAAACAATATAT
>NC_069004.1:18625663-18626527 GCF_001194135.2 Octopus bimaculoides
ATATAATGAATATAATAAAAGTTGACAATTTCTTAATCTTATATTTATTTTGTAAACAAATAATACAATATTACATTAACATTTTATAAGCATTTTATAATGTTTTTTTCATTTCTGGAAACTTCCCGCGTACCGGCAGCTGACGGCTCGCGGGCCGGCACCGGTCCGCAGACCACCACTTTGAGTAGCACTGAGCTAGAACGTTAAAGCTTAATGCGCATGCACATCAGATTTCATGGTCAATCAGTGCCGAGCGGCTTTACTCTGCGTGCTTTAGCCTCGTTACTATGACAACCGTCCAGATACTTATTGATCAGACCACGTATAGCGGCGTAACGTATAGCGGTTATACCAATTTTACATTTGTAACACATTCCTGTGAGCTGCTACGTACATATTAATGACTTGTAGGGACACCATGTTCTGTTATGCAACTATAATTTACACACGGAGTGTATTAAACGTTTTATAAGTCACAGGTAGTTAATTTCGATCGGTTACCGAAGTACTAGCATATAAAAGGAAGTTATCAATTTTCAATCAACTACACGTGACCGGGGTTGCATCTTTTCTCGAACAGAATCTCCTTTCATACAACACTGCATATTGCGCAGTTTTCTTTTTTAAAATCAAACAGGTCTAAGGAAAGGAAAGAAAAGAAAGTATACGTATTAATTTCTCTTTGCTTCTTACAGACTCGCAGGTAAGTCTACTGTTCACACAGCTTGCCGATTTATCGATAAACCAAACTGAAAACGTAGATCTTAAATCGTTATGTTTACACTCACGGTAGCTTTCGATAAATCAGATTAATAAACGTAAGACCGTAAATCGTTTTTTAACACTAACAGCTGCTCTTCTATA
>NC_069004.1:18627555-18629680 GCF_001194135.2 Octopus bimaculoides
ATCAGACCACACATCAATATCCTGGATGCATTTCTGGGAAACGATTACAGCAAAGATTTTAAGGATGGAGATAATGAAACGGAAACAGAACTCTCCCTAGCCCAGCAAACCCTCAAAAGAACAAAACCAAAGAAACGACCGAAAGGCCAGTTAAGGAAGGAAATGCCGTTGATACTGGCCGTGCCCCCACCACCGTAGAGGGCCAGAGAGATTTGAAGGTTGAAAAAGAAGAACGCAAAGGCAAGTCAAAGATAAAATGAAGGCTTACAGAAACAGCCAAGAACAAGGAAAAAGAGAAAAGGGGAAGGCAGAAAAGACAAAATCATAAAGTACAGCCTCCAAGATAAACATTGACAAAAAAAAAACTCAGGCTGCCAAATGTGGAAGTTGTAAAGGAACTTCGAAAATAAAAGAAAAAATTAAATTCTGGTGCAAAAAAGATCTCCGACAATGTGGACAAAAGAAATAGGAGGTACAGAAGAAACTACTGGCGCAGAAACGATGGTGCAAACTGCTTGAACCAGAACTTCTTTCCAGAAGGTGCACAAAAAATAGAGAGGAACCAAAGAAGAATTGCAGCTATCTGCTCCTAAAAGACGAAAGATTGACGTAACGCGCACTACTTTAAGCTATCAGCTTCACGCAGATATGGTAAGGGCGGCTGCCGAATTTGCCTTTAAAATATCTCAAAACCTAAAGTTCGTTTATTTCCCATCACTGCTTAGCATTGACACTATGATATATGTATGTGTGTGTGTGTTTTTATCTTTTACTTGTTTCGGTCATTAGACTGCAGCCATGCTGGGGCACCACTATGAGGAATTTTAGTCGAATTTATCCACCCCAGTACTTATCATTTTTTAGTAAAACATAGTCTCTTTCGAGCTCTTTTGCCCAACTACTAGGTTACGGGGACGCAAACATACCAACACTGGTTGTCAAGCGGTGGTGGCGGACAAACACGTGCACTAAGGCAGACACGCGCACGCACACACGCACACACACACACATATACTTCGGGCTTCTTTCAGTTTCCGCCTACCAAATCCATTCACAAGGTTTTGGTAAGCCCAGGGCTCTAACAGCAGACGTTTGCCTAAGGTGCCATGCCGTGGGACTGAACCCAGAAGCAAAGGGTTGGAAAGCAAACTTCTTACCAAACAGCCACATATATCACTTAACCATTCTTAGCTTTTCTTCTTACTTACACACCCAAGGCCCCTGGTCGATCCATACTTTGTGAGTGAAATTCGGACGACGTAAACTGCATTGAAGTCCATGGATTGCACCTGTGATTCAAAAGCTACACTTTCGCCACATACTGCATCACGCTGATTCAGCTTCCGAGTAACGCAAAGGATACTCGTGTCTATGGAATACTCAATCACTTAGAGGTTAATTCAGGAGCAGATAATTCAGTAGATTAAACAACTTAATCTTCATTGTCCAACTACGGATATCCACTATCATATAAGCAATAAGCTGATAATTCTTCATATTTTTATAACTGTATTCTTCGAGTTTTGTTCTTTTCAATGATCATTGTATTTACAACATATATGTAACAGAAAAGATCCAAAATAACTCCTGGGGTCACTTTAAGGTGTGCTCCAGCATGGCCGCAGGCAAATGACTGAAACAAATAGCAGAATATATATATGTATGTACAGAGAGCGACACAGATGTATGTATACTATTTTAGTTACAGACCACCTCCACCCCACCGACACACACACACACACACACACACACACACACACACACATACTGGCCGTAAATGAAAATCTAGTTTTGACGTCGCTCCCTGCTCTGGCTGTCAATAAAGCATTGACCGTCATACTTGAGTGGTCACAATTCTGCTACTTTATACAGCGACAATCAAACCGATAACATCTTTGATTTTGAGATCCGTGTCAAGTGCAAACGGATTACCGACGTTTTCATTCGCCTCCTCTTTCATTCTCTCTTTCTCTCTCCCCTCTGCCATCACTCTCTCTCTCTCTCTCTCTCTCTCTCTCTTACTTTATATCACTTCCTCACTCTCACTCTTTATTTATATATTTATCTCAGTCTGTCCATGTATGTGTGTCCATGTTCTTGTCCCATTCTGTACATATATATATAT
>NC_069004.1:18631730-18634748 GCF_001194135.2 Octopus bimaculoides
TTTTTGGGAAGGGGGCCGGTCGATTAGATCGAACCCTATACGCAACTGGTACTTATATGTATAAATATATTTCTTTTACTCTTTTACAGGTTTCAGTCATTTGACTGCGGCCATGCTGGAACACAAGTCCATCGTCTCTTTTGCTGAACCGCTAAGTTACGGGGACGTAATCACACCAACACCGGTTTTCAAGCAGTGATGGGTCGACAAACACACACACACACACACACACACACACACACACACATACACACACACAACAAGCAAAGTCGCTAGGTCTAAAATCTCTATAAGAGATGTAAGTAGTAACTCTATTGAAAAATAACGGTTGTTACCACCTCAACGTGGTTGTTCCGTACGGAACAATGTTACAACTCTTTTTTAACCCCAGGAGGACACCTCTTGGTAACAACCATTGCTTTTCAGTAGAGTTGCTATTTCTTATAGAGGTTTTTAGAAATAGCTACTTTGCTCGTTACAAGATCAGTGGCTGAATGTCGCTTGTTTATTTATATATTGCGAACTAAAACGAACGATTACCATATCTAGCACACAGGTGTACCAGTATTGAGGAAGGGTAAGACACTGAAACCAGCTCGCTTATTGGTTCCTGTCAACGCTAGATGGGTGTTGTTCACTCCCTTGCTTGCAATATAACGGACACAGATAGTGTGTCGTTAACCAGCTGGAGGAGATATCCTGCTAGGGTTTAAAAGAGTAGTAACAGTGTTCAGTAGGGAACAACCACGTTGAGGTGGTAACAGCCATTACTTTATGTGTGTGTTCCTCCCTGTGCCTGTGAAATCCTGTATCCCTGCTGTAAGGCTTTACTTCCACACACGCCAGCTTAATTTAATTCGTCCTTCGTCGAAAGACACCTTTTGTTATGTCCTGTTATTTGTATCTGTGTAACATTCTCCGTATTTTTTTCCGTCCTTGTTTTCGTATACATTCGCTGCTTTCTTCAAAGGAATCCAATGCTCTTAGCTTAGTTTTTCCTTGGGGCTGGCCAGATTGGAGCAATCTCGAGTATAACCAGCCGAAATTGCAAAGATAATCTGGAACTCGACTGAGGAAAGAAAACTCCGAATGACCCGTCCTTGTTTTCTTTGTATCGTCTGTCTGGATGTTTTGTTGTCCCTTTTTTTGTATCACCTAACTGTCTGAATGTTTTGCGTTCTTGTCCCATTTTGTATATATATATATATATATATATATATATATATATATATATATATATATATATATATAGGCGAGGTGCAGCTGTGTGGTAAGAAGCTTGGTTCCCAAATACATGCTCCCGGGTGCAGTCCCACTGCGTGGCAACTTAGCCTCGGGACGACCAAAGCTTTGTGAGTGAATTTGGTAGACGGAAACTGAAAGAAGTCTGTTGTATATGTATACATGTATTTATGTGTGTCTTTATGTCTGTGTTTATTCCCCACCATCGCTTAACAACCGATGTTGGCGTGTTTACGCTCCCGTAACTTAGCGGTTCGGTAAAACTGACCGATAGGCTTAATAAGTTCTGGAGTCGATTTTCTCGACTAAAAAACTTTTAAGACGATACTCCAACATGGCTGCAGTCAAATGACTGAAACAAGTAAAAGAAAAGAATGTGTGTGTATGTGTGTGTGTGTGTGTGTGTTAATAGGAGTTTGACTCAACTCCATATGGCTTAACGATTCATGGGCGCATAGAAATTGTTCCTCATGTCTGACGAGTCGGAGATTTTCTACATTGGTCACGAAACCATGAAGAGTTTAGAGAAGCTGTATATGACTCCGACTAGATGTCAAGAGTCACTTTCTTTCATTTTGTCCACTTACTCGTATGTGTATGTGTCTCCTTTCCAGGCTTGACAACCGGTGTGACAATGTTTATGACGGATTCTTTTCAGTTTCCACCTACCAAATCCATTCACAAAGCTTTGGTCGACGGGTCTACTGTAGAAAATATGCAGTGGTTGGAAAGCTAATTGACCTCGATCTAAATGCTCTTTTAGACGTTTCGAAGATAAGACAGAACGTACTCTAGAATAGTCTCTTCCTGAGTAGTGGATCAACCCACTACACAGAGGATTCCAAGGTGGCAAACACAAACCAAGACAGGAAAAATTGGACAGTGAAAACAACATTCAAAAGCCGTACGGCCAAACGCGAATCTGAGGTAGAACGCTAGTAGTTCGTCTTGCCTTCACAGCGGCTGGAGTGAAAAGAAAGTTGACCACAGGTCACACGAGAGCAGAGAGGATGGTGGAGGGAGGAAGTGGAACAAGGAGGAAGGGACAGAAGGGTATAGCAGTGAAGTAGAGGCCAGGACAGAGGGATAGATAGAAAGATAGAGGAAGACAGATAGATAAATAGATAGAGAGGATGGTGGAGGGAGGATATGGAGGGGAGCGTTTTCAGAGTATCCTGTTCAGATAGACAGGGAGATAGATAGGGAGGGAGAGGGAGATAGAGAAAGAGAGACAGAGACAGAGACGGACAGACAAATACTTGCAGGTTGTGCACATTACGAAGGCATATTTGCTGTCCTTGTGATTTTAACTTGAGAAGAAAACTGGGACAACTAGGCCCTAACCCTAACAACTAGGCCCAGCGCTCGCGTAATGCTTTATCAACTTTGAAAGGGTGAAAAGTAAAGTTGACCATGACGGGAGTCGAATTTAGAATGCAGAAAGCCGGAACAAATACTCCAAGAAGTAACCGAGTATTAGGCAATAAGAAGGAAAGAGAGAGAAAGGGAGATAAAGAGAGAAAAAGAGAGAGAATGAGTGAGTGAGTGAAAGGAGAGAGCGAGATATAATGGTAAGTTAAAATGCCTCTAATGCAGGAAGTGCGATATTCAAAGAAGCTGACGCGTTGTATTTTGGTGGTTAGGGAACGGCAGAGACATCAGATAAATTTATATCATGAACACCATATACTTATTTATTCAAATGCTACCTACACACACACACACACACACACACACACACACACACACACACACACACACACACACACACACACA
>NC_069004.1:18636444-18638066 GCF_001194135.2 Octopus bimaculoides
ATATATATTGGTCGAAGAATTCAACACCAATATTCAATTTTAAAGTTTGGTATTTTATATTCTATTGTTTTTTTTTCTTTTTGCAATCTCGGAGAGTCCCAAAGAAAAATGCTCGGCGGTAGTTCAGCAAAAGACACCGATAAAATAAGTATCAAGCTAGTCCTGGGTTCGATTCATTCGACTAACAGTTCTTCAAGGCAGTGCCCCAGCATGGCCGCAGTCTATTGACTGAAACACGTTAAAGATAAAAAGATGCACTTCTCCCTAACTAAACAGGGGGAAAAAAGGTTAACATTCATCGCACCAGTTATATATCTTAGGCATTTTATCCGACAAGTTATCGGTAAGTTTTAAACAAAACTTGGTTTCTCATCGTGTTACGTTGTTCATATTTACCATCTACCACTTTCGAAGGTGTGGCACAAACTGGATAAAAGATGTATGCTACCCTTTTCTTCCTAACTAAACTGGAAAAAAGAAAAGTTAAAATTCATCGCACTTGGTAACTTCCATGTATACTGTCCTCTCCTGGCCTTATAAACCACATCCACTGGCGCTATTTTAGTTGTTTGTCTCAATTAATTGTCTGTACCAGTTATATCTTAGGCGTTTTTAACCGACGATCTATCGGTAGGTTTCAAACAAAACTCGGTCTCTCGTAGACTTAAGTTGTTTATTTTTTTACCATCTTTCGAAGATGTTGCACAAGCATGTTTTATTTGACGAAGGTGCCGCGCAGTGATACGAAACTCAACTTATACGGTTGGGAAGCAACTTTCTTACCGCACAGCCACGCCTGCGCCTACTTTCGAGAGAGCTAAAATATTTTTTCCTTTATTTATTTTTTTACTCTTTTACTTGCTTCAGTCATGTGACTGTGGCCATGCTGGAGCACCACCTTTATATATATATATAGACTACCATTCATGCAACATTAATATTCCTTCCCGTGACTTTCATCTTCTATGTTCCTGCCGTAATGCTTCACTTCCACACACGCCAGCTTAATTTAATTCGTCCTTAGTCGAAAGAAACCTTTTGTTAATGTTCTGTTGTTTGTATTTGTAATTGTGTACCAGTTCTCCGTTTTTTTTGTCCTTGTTTTCGTATACATTCGCTTGCTTTTTTCCATGGAATCCAGTGCTCTTAGCTTAGATTTTCTTGGGGCCGGCCAGATTGGAGCAGTATCGATTGTAACCGGCCGAAACTGCTGAGAAAATCTGGAACTCGACTGAAGACAGAAAACTCCGAATGATCCGTCCTTGTTTTTTTCCTGTCCCTTTTTGTATCGTCTATTTGTTGTCGCCTGTTACGTACTTGTTCCATTTTATTTTTTCTTTCATATATATATATATATATAGCGCAGGAGTGGCTGTGTGGTAAGTAGCTTACCTACCAACCACATGGTTCCGGGTTCAGTCCCACTGCGTGGCACCTTGGGCAAGTGTCTTCTACTATAGCCTCGGGCCGATCAAAGCCTTGTGAGTGGATTTGGTAGACGGAAACTGAAAGAAACCTGTCGTATATATGTATATATATATATATGTGTGTGTGTGTGTGTGTGTGTGTATGTGTGTGTGTATGTGTGTCGCTCTGAAAGATCAGCAGCTTTAATGACAGGT
>NC_069004.1:18638474-18639973 GCF_001194135.2 Octopus bimaculoides
GTGTGTGTGTGGTAGCGTGTATATGTATGGTAGCGTGTGTGTGTGTGTGGTAGCGTGTGTGTGTGTGTAGTATTAATGTGCGTGTGTTTGTATTTGTGTGCGTAATGTGTGCGCGTGTGTATGTGTGTGTGTGTGTGTGTATGTGTGTGTGTATGTGTGTCGCTCTGAAAGATCAGCAGCTTTAATGACAGGTGTGTGAATGGGTGTGTGTGCGCGTAGATTGAAGGGTCAATAGTGGGTCAGCGGCAGTAAGTGTTGGTGCATTTATGTCTCCGAAACATAGCGGTTTCTGTAAAGATAGACAAAGAATAATGGAATACGAACCAGGTTTTAAAAAACTAGTTGTGAGTTCGTTTTGTTCCACTGAAACCTTTGAAGGCGGTGCCCCAGTATGGCCGCAGTCTAATGACTGAAAGAAGTAAAAGATAAAGAAAGATAAGATGCATTTACCAAGCGACACTAATAACAGGATTATGAACGACTCATAGGATTAAAAACTACTGGCCGCTCGTGGACACGTGTATAGAGGACGAGGGAAGATGAGTAATGCGGGGGGAGGTGAAGGGAATCGATGAATTAAACTGACCAGCAAATCGCTGGTCGAAGTATTCAACGCTTGACCGCTTCCTTTCAAATGTCAAGGTGGCCAATTTGTAAATGGAATGTGAAAAGAGAATTGATTTAAAGTTAAATGTATCAATTCGAAAACCTGTTGCTGGTTAAAGCTTCCACGCCGGTCGTCTGCTAAGAAGTTTGTTTCTCAACCACGTGCTTTCAGAGTCAGTCACACACACACACGCACACACACACACACAAAGACACACACACGCACACACGCATATGGTACGCATACACAGGCATATGGTACACATACACACACTCATACACACGCATATGGTACACACACATACATATTTATATACACACATACACAAACTCACGCACGCACACAGTGCTTGGTCCGTCTTCACTGGTTACCGTCTCTTTGTGCTCCTTCCGCGTTGTCAGTGACATTTCTGATCTTCCATCCATGACCTCTCAGATGACTATTCAGTCTCGTTGTGCATCTGCAAGGTGCATACCTATACATACATAGACAGATTCGCATGGCTCACACATGTACACACGCCTGCATGCATGCATGCATACATACATACATACATACATACAAACATATATACATACATATACAAACATGCACGCACACACGTACATTTGTGTGTGTGTGTACATTCATACCTACATGTACATGCATGCATATATATGTACATCATATATGTATGCATATTATGTGCGCATGTGTGAGGCTGTTTGGTAAGAAGCTTGCTTCCAACCACGGGGTTCCGGGTTCAGTCCCACTGCGTGACATCTAGGGCAAATGTCATCTACTATAGCCTCGGGCCGACCAAAGCCTTGTGAGTGGATTTGGTAGACGGAAACTGAAAGAAGCCCATAGTACATATATGTGTGTGTGTGTGTGTGTGTGTGTGTGTGTGTGT
>NC_069004.1:18640218-18641844 GCF_001194135.2 Octopus bimaculoides
ATATATATATATATATCTTTTAAATTCGTTTATGGTAACGTTAAGGGTAGGTAAATAAAGCTCCCATTTCATTACGTCGGTTACCGTCTAATGATACTGACTAGTCAGTCAGTTTTGGGGGTTCGGATGCATCATGGTTATACCGATATAATGTACGATAAATATAATAATAACAACAATAATAATTCTAGGATTGAATTTATAATTATTAGCCTTCATACTAGCAAGAAGGGATAAACCTCCCTCTGCGATTCCTCCACCTATGCAGTATCGCTCAATGAGATGAATCAATGATGATGTCCAACCGGATGCTCACGGGTACTGCGGACTATACTACAAGAATCCCAAGGATACGGATTCTGATGTTAAAGTCATGTGGTTTGTGGAAACGCGCGTAGCGATGCTTTAGATATTTATAAATTCCATCCTAGAATTATTATTATTATTATTATTATTATTATTATTATTATTATTATTATTATTATATATCACAGGGGTTCAAAAGTTCAAAAGACATCTAGGGCAAATGTCATCTACTATTGCCTCGGGCCGACCAAAGCCTTGTGAGTGGATTTGGTAGACGGAAACTGAAAGAAGCCCGTCGTATATATGTATATATATGTGTGTGTGTGTATACGTTTGTGTGTCTGTGTTTGTCCCCACAACATCGCTTGACAACCGATGCTGGTGTGTTTACGTCCCCGTAATCTAGCGGTTCGGCAAAAGAGCCGACAGAATAAGTACTAGGCTTAGAAAGAATAAGTCCTGGGGTCGATTTGCTCGACTAAAGGCGGTGCTGCAGCATGGCCACAGTCAAATGACTGAAACAAGTTAAAGAGTAAAAGAGATATATACTTACTTGAAAATGGATGCCTGGCGTTCAATTAAATATTTATTTAAATAATATATGTGTGTGTGGGTGTGTGTGTGTGTGTGTGTGCGTGTGTGTGTGTGTGTGTGAGTATACAGACGGTCAGTAGCGACGCCTGCTGGGTTCGGCTGCTCTACATTGATAAGGGGCAGCACCCCGAAACTAATCTGTAGATGCCAGGCCAGCAAGGGGAAGCTGCTGACCTCCCCTGTTCGAAGGTTATAATGGACACAGGTTCGTGTGTAACATAGCTAGCTTGAGGCGATGGCCTCTTGGAGCTAATCAACGGCAGCATCCTATTTTTTGGACTGCTATGTTACCTTGGCGATAACTATTAATATCCAGTACCGCTGCCGTAGTCTCCTTTAGAGAGACTTAGAAATTGACACCCTAACATCGCTTGACAACCGATGCTAGTGTGCTTACGTCCCCATAACTTAGGGGTTCGGTAAAAGCGACTGATAGAATAAGTACTAGGCTTACAAAGAATAAGTCCTGGAGTCGATTTGCTCGACTAAAGGCGGTGCTCCAGCATGGCCGCAGTCAAATGACTGAAACCAGTAAAAGTACATATATATGTATGTATGTATGTATGTATGTGATCTTGAGATATTGGAAAGCTCTCGGTGTGAAAGTATAGAAGCTCTTGTGTTGAAGCAAAGGCTCAGATGGAGTGGTCATCTGGTCAGGATGAAAGATTCAAGGATGCCAAAACAACTCTTTTATGGAGAGTTAGCTAAAGGAGAGCGACCTCC
>NC_069004.1:18642327-18644885 GCF_001194135.2 Octopus bimaculoides
TGTGCAAAACCATGCCTCAGTAAAGCTGGACTTATGAGTTATCTTCGTAGTCATAAAGCAAGACCGATGATTGACTACCAGGCCGCTGGTGATGATGCTACACACCATACTGTCTGTTGGGCATGTGGAAAGGAGTGTGATTCAACAGGAGGACTTAAACAACACGCAAAGGTACATGGAGCCCAATTACAACAACAGCCAGCTATTGCCAGTAAAGGTTTTGGATACCAACTCTGTGCAAGACATTGTAGATCTTTGACTGGGCTAAAAAGTCACATTCGATCACAGCACCGTTAAGTTAAGCTTCGTGCAATGGCCATACTCGATAACAAGGGGGCAGCCGTCATCAAGCCATCACGTACGTATGTATATGTGTGTGTATATATGTATGTATGTTTTATCTTTTACTTGTTTCGGTCCTTAAACTGCGGTGATGCTGGGACACTGCTCTGAAGGACGTCTTATTCTATTGTTTTCTTTTGACAAACTGTTAAGTTACGGGGATGTAAACATACCAGCACTGGTTTTCAAGCGGTGTCGAGGGACAAACACAAACACAAACAACCTCCGATACACGCACACATCGATACATACATACGAGGGGCTTCTTTCAGTTTCCGTCTACCAAATCCACTCGTAAGGCTTTGGTCGGCCCGAGGCTATAGTAGAAGACATTTGCCCAAGAGAAACATGTGGTTGGGAAGCAAGCTTCCTACCACACAGCCACGCCTGATGGACAGGAAGAAAGATTCCACCAAGATAAGAAAGAAATAAAGGAGAGGTATCAAGATATTATGATGGCTGATTACTCTTGGAATACAGAAAGGGAATGCCCGATGCTTTACAATGTATAAGAAGCAGAGATTTCTTCCATCAGAATGAAATTTGACCTGTTTTAGGGATATCATGTTATATGTATATAATTCGCAGATTTTGTTGCGTTTAAGATTCTGGCCTATTTTGTATTTTCTCTGTTGTTGGCAAAAACATCTCCATTTCTAGTCGAAATCATACTACAGTTAGTCTATCTATGCGCATAATCGGCTGTATTCATAATTTTCCCATAATTTGTGCAAGGAAAGGGTGATAAATGTAACATTCTTCACACTTTGGGGCCACTGCTCCGAAGTCAGACCAAGACATAAAATCAAGGAAAATTACTTTTTTTTTTTTTGTGTGTGAAAATTCAAGATAGTGTGTACACAAAAATCCTGAGTTCATTGGTGAAAACAAATTGCATATCTTGTTTTAGTTCGAAAAAAGTACTTCAGAAACATTTGTCTATTCAACAGAAACATTTCCGTCCTAAAATTCTATAGATTTGTGTTATTATTAATAGTGTGGTTTTCTTCCCGCTTCTCCAATACTAATAATATTTTAAGCTTGTTTCAGTGGCTAATAACATTTTGTTTTGAAACTTTTTCCGGTAGTAGGATTTGCACTTATTATTACAGCTTGTATTTCATCGTCTTTTTATCAGTTAATATTCATTTATTGGTCATTGTTACTTAATATTAAATGCTCGTTCTGTCAACAAGTGCTTTGCAATATTTCATCTTACAGCCACTCGCTTTAAATTTTACATTTTGAACTGTCGCATACATTGCAGGCGTTCTAATAAGAATTAATATTTCATTGCTTTAACAAAAGCAAATATACTTTTAGTATTTTTTTTTCAACATATTAATACTAAGATTACATTGCTATAAAATATCTGCATATCGGCTTGCTCCGCTTCACTTTCATTTTGTATGTAATAATATTGGATTCTATAATTGCATGTTATATATAAACAAACAATACACGCATTTCGTTTGGTTTGCATTAAAAGGGTGACAATAGTGTGAAGAGATAGGTTAAATTTTTCACTACACATAAAGGTAGATAGAGTAACGGTTTTACAATATTGATGTGTTTAGTAACGAATAAAGAAACTGACCAGCTAAAACATACCACCTATTTACATTCTTTTGTGAACCCCTAAAAAATTCCATTACAACAAAGTTGACACACTCAGTTATTAAGGTTCTTGACCGGTCAAAGCAAAAGACTTGATAGGATTTATCCAATCAAACCACAAATAGTTAATCTACTAACACATCCTGTGACTACCTAACAAAGGAACACACTTAAACATACATTCTTGCTTACAAAGCTCTACACACATGAATAAATTCTAAACAATAGCATAACCCAAATTTAATCAATAAAAATTTCTCTAAAACACCTCTCCATAACGATCCGCCCTAAAACCTAATCACCACCCCACTTAAACTCATACACTCAAGGAAGGCTTAGTCAAAAGAGATTATATAAAGCCAAGATTAACTTTAATACATTGCAGTCCGGCGATGGGTTAAATGGTCGAAACTTCGAATTCACTGTCAACAATATTGTTGATCAACAATACACTTGTACTCTGTAAAAGTATGAAGTAACCCCTGAGATCAATGGTAAAATAGTTTTTATTATAACTAAGCATAAAAACAAACATATATCTGTGTGTGTGTGTGTGTGTTTGTGTGTGTGTGTGTGTGTGTGTGTGTGTGTGTGTGTGT
>NC_069004.1:18644928-18645723 GCF_001194135.2 Octopus bimaculoides
TATATATATATATATATATATATATATATATATATAGATAGATAGATAGATAGATAGATAGATAGATAGATAGATAGATAGATAGATAGATAGATAGATAGATAGATGAGTTTAAGTGAAGGTAACCCAAACTATGCAGGTATGCAGTCTGAGTGCTCCAATTGATAAGCCACTAGGATCACAGTTCGAACAGGAGCTGGAGTTGTGGTAGCACAAATGTCCAATTGGGAGACAACCGGCAATCAGTACCTTGCCTTTGAGTCAGTAGGTATAAATTAAAGAAGAAAACAATCAAAGCAGGACAATGCCATTGAAATAGTGCTGGCAGTTTGAATGCTACACTGACATCCAAATTGCTTGCGCTATATTTTCCCTTCTCTCCATTGGACACATTACTGAACCTTTATTTTGAGCAATAGACTTACCTAGGAACATACGTAAGGAAGAACCCTTTCATATAGATCGGAATAACCCCCATCCCCTACTCTCCGAAACATGATACTCTATAAAGTATAACGACCGTACTACGCATTTTTCTACAACAAATGTTCCTGCCTATAATTTCCTGCTTATATTTCTTATATATCTTCGATGACGGAATGCCCAGTATATGGAACCTTGGGTCAATATGATGATCCAGTACCTGGGATATCCCACAAACAGCTGTAAGAGACTATATCTATTAATTCTACCCACATTGCATCAGCATAAACTTTCTTAAATTAAACTAAACTAAATAAATTTAAATGCCATTGTCCTGACTTGATTAATTGTTTTCCTCTCTCATATATATAT
>NC_069004.1:18647128-18648439 GCF_001194135.2 Octopus bimaculoides
CTAAAGCTCCACGAGGCTCCGGCAGGATATGGTGGCGAACCCTACTGTACTCTTTCCCCACAATTTTCTCTCACTCTCTCTTCCTGTTTCTGTTTTACCTGTATTTCAAAGGGCCAGCCTTGTCACACTCTGTGTCACTCTGAATCTTCCCAAGAACTATGTTAAGGGTACACGTGTCTGTGGAGTGCTCAGCCACTTGCACGTTAATTTCGCGAGCAGGCTGTTCTCTTGATCGGATCAACTGGAACCCAACCCTCGTCGTCGTAACCGACGCAGTACCACTATATATATATATATATGTGTGTGTGTGTGTGTGTTTGTGTGTGCGTGTGTGTGTGTGCGCGCGCGCGCGCGTGTGTGCGTGTGTGTGTGTGTGTTTATATATGTATATGTACGTATGTATATATATATAAATTATTCATTGATTTACGAATAATATAGATGGATTTTCTTTTAATCACTTCCTCGTTGTTCCTAATTATTGTCAATTTTGCCAGTTGTTTATGTAAACAATATTTCAACAATTGGTAACATTCTCAGTTATGTACATAGTTTAGTGATTTCTCTCTCTCTCTTTCTCTCTCTCTCTCTCTCTCTCTCTCTCTCTCTCTCTCTCTCTCTCTCTCTCTCTCTCTCTTTCGCTGTGTCTCTCTCCTCTCTTTCTTTCTCTCTCAATCTCTCTCTCTCACTCACTCACTCTGTATATATACGTACATATCTAAACAAAACCTGGGAAATTTGGTTTATTCGTAATTCCATGTTGCACGTGTTTCGTTATAGTATAAGAAATGACTGTGTGGTAAGAAGTTTTCTTCCCAACAACATAGATCCGGGTTCATATGTCATTGTCTTATTTCTGCATCGTCCCTCTGTACATCTTATACTATAGACCACATTTCTGGTTTTGCAGTTCGTTTGTGGGCTAAATCTACATACGATACGATACTGCAAGGAGCATAGGGGAGCGGGCAAACGTACATTGGAGGGAACTTAAGGAAGGGAAGAACTCATCAGTTCTGTCCCAGCACGCTGAGCAAGAACATAGAGGCTCAATCAACAACATAGAAATTAAAATCTTATCTACACATAGCAGTGATGCAGCACTTAGACAAATTACTGAAGCTACACACATAATAGAAGAGAAACCTAGCCTGAATAGGAAACTAGAATGGAACACTAACACACACCACTAACAAACCACAAACCACAGCATGTGACAACATGTTACCCATAAACCAATAATAATATGAACAAAGTATAATACAATACATAGATAAACAAATGGAATTAAATACTACATACGCTAACAAA
>NC_069004.1:18649332-18654376 GCF_001194135.2 Octopus bimaculoides
TATATATACGACGGGCTTCTTTCAGTTTCCCGTCTACCAAATCCAATCACAAGGCTTTGGTCGGTCCGAGACTATAGTAGAAGACACTTGCCCAAGGTGCCACGCAGTGGGAATGAACCCAGAACCATGTGGTTGGTAAGCAAGCTACTTACCACACAGCCACTCCTGTGCCTATATATATATATATGTGTGTGTGTGTGTGTGTGTGTGTATACACATATACATATATATGTATACGTATATGTATCTATGTTGGGGTGCGTGTGTGCCTTTGTGTTTGTCCACCACCACCACTACATGACAACCGATGCTGGTTTGTTTACGTCCTCGTAGTTTCTTGGTTCGGTAAAAAGAGACTGATCGAATAAGTACCAGGATTTTTTTTAAAATTAAGCATAAAGAAGTACCGGGATCGATCTGTTGGACTAAAAACCCTTCGAGGCGATGCTCCAGCATGGCCGCAGTGAAATGACTGAAACAAGTAAAAGAGTAAAATAATAATATTGGTATTAATAATATTATGAATATTGCCTGTTATAATTAATTTATAATCGGTATAAACGTGGAAAAGTCGTGTGACATCTACTGTAATTCTTCATGACAACTTGCATTATAAACCCTTTTTATACACACACATACACATACAAACACACACATGTATAAATATACACATGTATGTAACTATTATGAATTTATTAGGTCTATAACATTATTATTATTATGATTAATAATATTAATATCTAAGACAGTGATCTGACAGAACCGTTAGCACGTCGTGCAAAATGCTGAGCCGTTACGTTTTGAGTTCAAATTCCGCCGACGTTGATTTTAGCTTTCATCTTTTCGGGGTTGATAAATTAAGTACCAGCGAAACACTGGGGTCGAGTTAATCGACCATCCCCCTCCCCAAAAATTTCAGGCTTTGTGCATAGAGTAGAAAAGATTATTATTATGACCATTTGTCGAACCTTTTTGATTTTCCGTTCGCATGCAAAATGGTTGCAGGAAGTTTTCTGGCTAACATGAAGTTCTTTTGTCAGTTTTCGAGTGGTTTTACGTGGATCTTTTTTAATGGCGATCTTTAATTGACCGTCATCGATGACAGATGGGCGTCCACTATGCTCACGATTTTTAAGGCTCAGGTTTCCACTGCGAAATCGTTCAAACCATTTTCGAGCTGACCACTCACTGGTCATTTCCTCACCAAATGTTTCGTTGATATCGCCAGCAGTTTCAGCTGCTTTATGTCCTTTTTTGAAGTCGAATAGCAAAATTGTTCGAATATTGCGCTTTAACAGTTCCATTTCAGATGATTGTAACAACAATGAAAAAAATATTAATGTTAATTTATTAATGCATTTGGGCAAGTCAATGTCTGTATTATTAGACAATTGCAAAAAAAAAAAATGTTTAAAAAATTCAAAACTCTGAAAAATTCCGATACAAATTATTCATGGTTCAAAACGCTGTTTACCTTTTACTCAACCTGATAGGTTCATGTTCATACCATTTATCAGTGTGGTCAAATCCTAGCTTTCTACATAACTCCCAGTGGATTATTCTCCCTAGATTGCTCTGTGTGCCAGCATGCTACATTCATTTACTATATGAGTGATACTTTCCTCTTTTGATTAACATAACCTACATTGAGAATCTATCTTGGCTTTTATCACATTAGTCCTCTATGCTTGATCTTGTGCAGCTACTAACAAATTTTCTGTCTCCCTTTTCAGCATCCCTTTCTGCAACATTAACCATGTCTCACTACTACTATTTCTTGTAATTATCTTTGGGAATCTACCATGCAAAACCTCTTGCTAGTTTGATAATCTTTCTCCTTTTTTCTGATCTGTAAGTTCATTTGGCATTTTTGGTTTCCCTATGTTCGACTGTGACTCTAGCAGCTCTCAATAAACTTTCTTCACTATTACCTACACAGGAGGCTATATCTACTTTTGCTAACTCCACTCAGTCTTCTACTGATATTAACCCTCTACCACCTTCCTTTCAAGGTAAGTATAATCTTGCTACTCCTGCTCTTGGGTGAAGTCCTCCATTCATATTGAATTCCTTCATAGTCGTTCTGTCTAGATTTGCTAATTCAGATTTTGTTCAATCTACACAAGCTGCTGAGTATCTAAGTAACGACACTGCCCAAGTATTTACAGCCTTCACTAGATTCGGACCATTTAGCTTTGACTTCATTTAGTTTCCTCGCCCTTCTGACGTACTCTTTCTCAAATTTCTCTTTCATTTCTGTAATTAGTACACAGTCAGATTCTAATACTCCTAGAGATTTATAACTTTCTCCTTCGTTCAGTGATTTTAATTTCTGGCCACCTGGTAACTGGATGCTTTAACTGTTGACTACCTGTCCCTTTTTCATGACTAATTTTGTACATGTATCTATGCCAAATTCTTTTGCTGAAGAGTCTTACAGTTTGTATAAAGGAATCTATTTCTTTCTTATTCTTACAAAAAAACTTCAGATCATCCATGTAGAGCGAATAGTTAATTTTTCCAACACTATTTCTGAACTGATACCCTGCCTTTACTTTCCTTGATATTAAACAGAGGTAGATTAAACATAAATATTAAAGGGGATAACGAGTCTCCTTGGAAAATTCCTCTCTTCATATTAACTTTCCCCAAGGCTGTGTGATCTGAATAGAGATCTACTTTCCATTTCTTCATGCTATAGCTTATTAACACTCTTATGCTGCCTGCAATAATGAATATACTCAAACATTCACTTATCCATGAGTATGGGATCATGTCATAGGCTTTCTTATAATCTATCCATGCTAAAACGTTAATTTTTTCTTTCTAGATTTCACTTATTTTAGAACTGCTTTATCTAAACATAATAGATCATGTGCTCCTCTAGCCTTCTTCCTGCAAACTTTCTGTTCTTCTGGCAGCAAATTCTGGCTGTCAAGGCGCTCGTAAATGCTTTCTCAGGGCATTTCTATAAACAATTTGCACACTAATGGTAAGCAAGTGATTGCTCTATAATTGTTAGCCATATTACTCTTGCTTTGTCTTCTATAAGGAGAAATTATTATTATAAAAGAAATCATTATTATTATTATTATTATTATTATTATTATTATTATTATTAATAATAATAATAATAATAATAATAATAATAATAATAATAATAATAATAATAATAATAATAATTAAGGCAGCGAGCTAGCAGAATCGTTAGTACGTCGGGCAAAATGCTTAGCGGCATTTAGTCCGTCACTACGTTCCGATTTCAAATCACGTCAAGATCGATTTTGCCTTTCATCATTGCTTTAGTCACGTAAATTCTAACTAGGGTCCGCCAGCAAGGTCATGCGCTGTTTATCTTGACATTCGATCACCATGTGGCGCACATGTGGCTGTGATGACTGGTGTACGCTTATCAGATGGGTAGTCATGATGGGTATATTGGGCTTCGTATATTTGTACCCCAGTGTCATTCTGATGGCATGCATTGCCCTCTCACTCATTATCATCAACAACAGTAACAACAACAACAATAATAAAAATGATGATGATGACGATGACGATGATAATGATGATGAATCTATATTTTTTCTTATTATCTATTAATATTTTATATGTATTAGTTATCAATATTGCTATCATTTATTTCTGATTGTTAACATTTACTAATAATTGTCAATAGTTTATTAATGAAAGATTTATTTGATATATTCATTATATTTATTACTATTAATTATTTATTCATTTATTTAATTTAAGTATTTATTAGATACTATATCAAATGAGCATCAATTTTATTAACAATATTTCTATTATTATTATTATTATTATTATTATTATTATTATTATTATTATTATTATTATTATTATTATTCAGCAGTCTTATTTTTATCACGTGCTTTCACGGCACTACTGAGCGCAGCTCTGTTTGCCTTGAGTATGTGCTGTGGTTTGTTGTGATGCTCCCATTTTTGCTGTATTGAAAGTGTTTTACGTAGGATGTGTGTGGTGCTTAGTAGTGCTATTTCCTGTATGTTATATATATTTGTTAGTCTTGATGTTTTTGTTATGTATTTGTCTGAATATTTTTTATCATACCTAATGCGCCTATTATGACAGGAATTGTTTCTGTTTTTAGACCCCACATTCAAGTTACCTCTATTTCCAGGTCTTTCTATTTTGAAAGTTTCTCCATTTCTTTTAGAGAAACGTTGTCATCTGTTGGTATTGATACATCAATTAGAAAACATTTTTTTTTCTTGATGATCCCTGACAACTGTATCCGGCCTATTGGCCTTAATTTCTCTATCTGTGTGTATTGCCATGAAGGGGCTTTTCTTGCCATCGTTTTATTATGATCTGTTGTTGTTCCAGTTTTAGTCTGGATTTCAGTTGTTTTACAGCTTTTGTTGTTTCTTCTTTTTCTTCATAGTTGTTAGGTACTATGACTTCAGTTTTGCATTTTTCAGCTTCCTTAAAAACTGAAAACAGGTTTTTGTTTTGTTCGTGTTTGTGGTTATTTGTATTAGTTTTCCTTGCTTCTGATGTAAGTGTTTCTGTAGTCCTATGGTGGTTATTTTGTAATAGTTTTCTAGCTGTATAAGGCCTCTACCACCTTCTATACGTTGTATATTTAACCTTTCCATGTCGGATTTTGGGTGGTACATCCTAAATCCTGTCAATATTTTTATTGCTTTCCTGTCTATTTTGATTAGTTCATTTAGAGCCCAGTTTAGAATAGTGTAGCTGTAACTTATAACTGGGATGGCTAGAGTGTTAATACCTATTATCTTGTTTTTCGCATTGAGCTCTGTTTTCAGTATTAATTCAACTTATTTATAGTATCCCTTTCTTATCTTCTCTTTCATTTGTGTGTGTTGTATTGCATCTAGTTCATTGATTCCTAAGTATTTGTATGTCTGGTTTTGGTCTAAATCTCTTATTTCATTTGTTTTATCTAGTGCGATATTGCTACTCTTAACTAGTTTTTCTCTTTCCAAGGTTGCTTTGACACATTTTTCTAAGCCAAATTTCATGTTTATTTCTT
>NC_069004.1:18654476-18655378 GCF_001194135.2 Octopus bimaculoides
ATATATATATATATATATACACACACATGCGCACATATATATACATACATGCATATATATGGACATATATATACATACACAAAGATACATACCACCCTACATACTTACATGTATACACACCACACACAAACACACACACACATGAGTAAGGACATGCAAAACAAGTTGGGAACAAAATAGTACTCGAATACCAAAGGTAGAGTAATATGCTCTTTATTAAAGCAGCGTGTGAGTATGATCAGAGTATGATCACCACTGTCCGACGAACGGTAACGTGAAACTCTGAGTAACAGTTTGTAAATGAGTGTGTGTGTGTGTGTGTGTGTGTGTGTGTGTGTGTGTGTGTGTGTGTGTGTGTGTGTGTGTGTGTGTGAAAGTGTGTGAAAGTGTGTGAAAGTGTGTGTGTGTGTGTGTGAAAGTGTGTGTGTGAAAGTGTCTGTGTGTGTGTGTGTTTGTCTAAATTTTTTTCTCTGCTAAAGTTCTATAAACGTGCCTTTATTTATCCCTATTTATTCGCCTCATACCAACTCGTTCTATTCCATTCTTCTTGCAATAGTATTTTATGTTATTTTAATGTATTATCTTATTCACTATTTTTCTATTGATTCAACACCTGTTCACTCGACGTTACATTCTTTTCAATACACGCTTCTCTCTCCGCTTCCCATTTTTCTTTTCCTATTTAACTTCCGTCCTAAGTATCTTTCATTCTTTTACCTTTCTCCCATCTATACCACCTGTTCCACCCTATGACAAGACTTATGTATATATATATGTTTGTATATATAAATAAATAATATATATATATATATATATATAATTATTTAAAATTATAATACAGGGTATCAAGAGATACCACCACGCTGAAAAAATAACAGTCAAATCCTGACTCTAGTCAAATC
>NC_069004.1:18658032-18659078 GCF_001194135.2 Octopus bimaculoides
CACACACACACACACACACACACACACACACACACACACACACACACACACACACGCATAACTGGCTCTTGATCTGATCAACGGAACAGCATGCTCGTGAAATTGACATGCAAGTGGCTGAACACTCCATTGACACACGTACCCATAACGTGGTAGAGATAAATTAACCTCTTCTTAACACATACAAATCGTATCTAATGTTCTTGTGCACTACAGGTTCTGACAGTCTACTCTGACACCTGAAGTCCTTTGTTGATGGCCTTCGTTGATTTTCCGGGATCACCATCGATAATGTTGCCAACCCGTTGGAGGAATTGTGATGACCTTATATTGTTCCATTGTTTAGAATGTTGTTTTTCATTGATACAATTGAAACATTCCCACCAGGAGCTTCCATTTGCATGCGATCTTGGCACAAAGGGTTTTTCCAACATTTAGAAAGTTGACAATTTCTAGATCGCTGTGTTGCGCACATACGAAAAAAAGAAAAAATGACTGCGTACGCTTTCATTTCTTGTGTAAGCATTTTATCTGCCACGGGGGAGCTGAAAGAAATAAAAACCTTTTAATTAGTTTGAAGAGGATAATATACTGATTATTAAATACCATCGTGAAATATACTCTTTGCACCCTGTGTGTATGTGTGTGCATAAATATATACAGATATATAGATACGCGCGCACACACACATACACACAAACATACATGTGTGCATATATATGTCTCTCTCTCTCTCGTTATATATATATATAATATGCATAAGATAGACGTATATATTCATACATATAAAGAGATAGATATACACATTTCTGCATATGTTTATGTAAATATATGTGTGCATGTGTGTGTGCGTGAATGTGTGTACATATTTATTATTGTTTTGGTGCTGTTATCGTAATGATATATATATATATGCGTGTGCGTATCTGTGTGTGTATATATATATATATATATACACACACACACACATGTATGCATAGTATTATATACACACACACACATTTATATAAATATACTTATATATATATATATATATATATATATAT
>NC_069004.1:18660378-18661237 GCF_001194135.2 Octopus bimaculoides
ATATATATATATATATATATATATATAGGTGAGGTTAAGTTAGAGGTTATAACAACGGTCTAAGGGATAACTTGCATCCTATGAACCCACTGGTGTATTACGTATATTTAATCACGAGCATTGGTGTTAATACTCGTAAATGATATGTAAAGACAAAAATAAACTAGAGTTTATCAATATTCAAGGACAGCAGAAAATGGAGATACAATTAATAGATAACAATTGATTTACATCAATTATCATTTATCACTTAATTACAAAAAGACAGAATCTCAAGTTACAGCTCTCGACCGGTCGAAAGTTTGACAGTGGGTCAGCATGTAGTACCAATTGATTATCACCGTTCTCACTTTCTCCTTTTTCTTTTTACTTATATTTTATTTACTTCTCCGCTCTGATGAAGTTTCGTGATTCAAATTGGTATAACTAATTACCTGCAATGATAACTATCATTATTAATATTATTGTGGCGGTTAGAACTGAGAATCATGCTAACTGAAACAGCTTAAGTTGAGATTCTGACTTTTTGTAATTAATTAATAAATGGTAATTGATGTAAATCAATTGTTATCTATTAATTGTATTTCCATTTTCTGTTTTCCTTTTTTATATGTATGTATGTATGTATGTATGTATGTATGCATGTATGTACAAATGAGTCCAACTTCGATTTGTTGCAATGTAATAAAGCTTTGGTGTTAACGGATCTGTTCGATATTGAGCACTTAATTACTTTGGATTTGCATTTTGATGTTAACATATTAATTCTCGATATATATGTGTTCTTATGCAAAAACATACACACACACACACACACACACACACATATATATATATATATATATATATATATATATAT
>NC_069004.1:18661521-18662455 GCF_001194135.2 Octopus bimaculoides
ATTGCTCGACATCCGATGTTGGTATGTTCGCGTTCCCCGTAACTTAGCGGTTCGGCAAAAACGACCGATAAAACAAGTACCAGGCTTACAAAGAATAAGTCCTGGGGTCGATTTCTTTTGACTAAAAGGCGGTGCTCCAGCATGGCCGCAGTGAAATGACTGAAACAAAAGAATAAAAGAAAAAGACTACACACACACACACACATATGTATGTATGTATGCATGTATGTATATATATATATATATATATATATGTATGTATGTATGTATGTATGTATCTTTTGCTCGTTTCAGTCGTTCAGCTGCAACCATGCTGAGACTCCCTCGTCCCTTCTTGAAAGAATCAGTCGAACAAATCGACACTAGTATTTATTTTTTTAAAGCCTGGTACTTATATTGATCACTTACTCCGAACCGCCAGAATATGGGACGTAAACATACCGATACCGACCATCAAGCGGTTGTGATGGAACAAATACAAACACAAGGACACATACACACATATTTATATACATACAAATAAATACCATGAGATTCGTGGAAGGAAATGCTTGAGTCGTGCAGGCCTGGTCGGCCATCAAAGAACTCGCAGGAATCAACTCATTGGAAATTATGATACGGCCATTTTTCACAAAAAGAACATTATATGCAACCTGTGCCTTTCAGTTGCAATACTGAAAAGGTATGTCAAAAGAGTTCGTACTGTGGCACCTGTTCCTTCTGCCAGCCAGCACAGCCGTGCAATATGGAACAGAATGTGCAGATCTTTCGCCGGGCTCAAGAGTCATATAAGGGAATCTCACATTGGATCGTAAATAACTCATTTCAGTGATTCTTTCTAGGAATGACTTTGCTCGTATACGAGAAAGTAGCTACTACACACACACACACACACACACACACACACACACACACACACACACACATATATATA
>NC_069004.1:18663314-18668302 GCF_001194135.2 Octopus bimaculoides
ATATATATATATATATACGACGGGTTTCTTTCAGTCTACGTCTACAAAATCCACTCACAAGGCTTTGATCGACCCGAGGTTATAGTAGAAGACACTTGCTCAAGGTGCCACGCAGTGGAACTGAACCCGGAACCACGAGGTTGGGAAGCAAGTTTCTTATCACACAGCCACTCCTGCGTCTGAAAATATTGTCTTTGTTTTCTCTCTATTTCCATGTATATACATTTTATATATCAAACCCAAACAGATTTGTTTATTTGCATCATTCTCTCTCTATCTATCCATAAATATATAGTTTTTCTCTCTCTCTTGTTTTTTTATTCTCTCTCCATTTTTTCCTCGTAATTCTTTCTGTCGAAGAGCGTAGGCTTGGCATGTAAAAGACTTTTCCATTTTCCCCAAGCATCTAATTAATACGCCTGCTTGTTGTTTCTACACCTGTCTTCCCCTTTTGTTTTTCAATAAATTTCAACCAATATATATATATAATTACTCAGGGTAGGCAGTTGGTGACCTTTATGTAGTAAAACACACACAAAAATGAGCAAAACAAAGGCACGCGACTGAGTTGAAGGCAGATTTACTTCTGCCTTTATAGCACGTAAAGAAAACGTTGTTGCAGGAATGTACGCGGCACATGTACTACAGCAGTATTGTGCATAGCTTAAATACTGAGATTGAAAAGCAGGGATGAATTATGCCAAACCTAATCTATAAAAAGATAAAATTTTTCCATTTCATGCATAGTAGTCAGAGTAACCTTCATAATTTTACCGAATTAGGTACATATTTTGCCATGTTATAGATCTATTTTATCCAAGGTAAGCACTACTTACCTAGACGGCACGTCCCTAATAATATAATGTGATGGGTTTCTTTCAGTTTCTGCCAGTCAAATCCACTCACCAGACTTTGGCCGGCCGGAGGCTAAAGTGGATCGTACGTGGTGACTGAACCCAAGACCACATAGTTAGGAAACAGGCTTCTTTAACCACACCTGCACCTATATGTGAAATTTATGTTTTTCTAACTGTATTCTAAATATGTTAGTTTGAAAGATCATTATAGCTCATTATCTATATATATGCTAGCGAGTCCTACTCATTTCCTATCTTCAGCTGGTAAACCGAGCCTGCTTTTCGTTTGAAATATTCACTGAGCGAATGTTTTTTTTTGAAATATGAAATGAAAGTTTGAAAGAAACGTTTATCTTTATGTCGCTTTGTTTAAAAACCATTTTCAATGGAACCTGCAAAAACGGCTGGTTCAAGCTCATGTTTTTGATTTTATTTCTGGGATTTCAAGTATTATTAGCTTCAAATTTTAGCACAAGGCCAGCAATTTCGGAGGTGTGGGTAAGTCGACAACAGTACTCAGTTGGTACATATTTTATCGACCCCAGTAGCATTTGAACTCAGAACGTAAAGTCGAAAGAAATGCTGCTAACCATTTTGTTCGCTTCGGGAACTATACTTCGAGCTCGCCGGATTAGTTCTCAGTGAGTTGGCAAAATCGTTAACATGCCGGGAAAATGCTTAGCGGCATTCCGTCCGCTTTTACGGTCTTTGTTCAAATTCTGAAGTCGACTTTGCCTTTCATCTTTTTGGAGTCGAAAAGATAGGTACCAGTTGAGCATTGGGATCGGTGCAATCGACTTAAACCCCTACCCCTAAATTGCTGGCCTTGTGCCAAATTTTGAAACCTATATTATAAACTCAGCCGAGGTCATGAAACTGCGTTGTAGTTTAAGTAATATTTTAAAGCAATATTTTTTATGTTTTTAAAAACGTGTGTATGCACGAGTTAATTCTGCATGCGCCGGTGCAGACGGGTACATATGGCCACATGTAAATTCATACATGCATATATACACATATCCACATATATTAAAACATATATCAATAAACTATATTAAACATTTCGAAACAAACATTTTTTCCTGAAACTGACCGAAATTCAAGGAGGTTTGTATTTACATAAAAGGTACTTAATCGCATGCATACAAGGCGCTAACAGTTCAGTTCTTTTATTCAAAGCGTCAAGACGTTTATATGACCAGAAATGAAATCAAAAATGCGAGCTTCAAGCAGTAGTTTTCCCACGTGTCGTTCACAAAGATTTTTAAACAAAAGAATATAAGAGTAAGCATTTTCTTCAAACTTTCATATGCCAAGAACATATTTGAACATTGAGTATCTCAAAAGAAAAGCAGGCACGGTTAACCAGCTGACGATCGGAAATGAATAACCATGAGAACTGGAAATTTGAGCCTTTCATTTATAATGTATTAAAGACTATTCTACATTCATGGCTGTATGGTAAGTAGCTTGCTTACCAACTACATGCTTCCGGGTTCAGTCCCATTGCGTAGCAACTTAGGCAAGTGTCTTCTACTATATCCTCGGGCCGACCGAAGCCTTGTGTGGATTTCGTAGACGGAAACTGAAAGAAGGCCATCGTATATCTGTGTGTGTTTGTGCTTGTTCCCCACCACCATCGCTTGACAACCGATGTTTGTGTGTTTACGTCTCCGTAACTTAGCGGTTCGGCAAAATAGACCGATAGGATAAGTACTAGGTTACAAAGAATAAGTCCTGGGGTCGGTTTATTCAACTAAAGGCGATGCTCCAGCATGGCCGCAGTCAAATGACTGACACAAGAATATATGTGTATATGATTTTCGTTTACAGTTGTTTCTACTATCAAAGGCAGTACACTCAGAGCTTAGTGCTTGTGCAACATATAGCTTCCATGGAGCCATCAGTGGCTTTGAGAAAACTATTGTATGTTGCAAAAACACTCAGCTCTTAGAGTACTGCTTTACATAACAGAAACAGCTGTTAAGTTAACAAAGTTGAATGCGTAGTTCCCTTGTCATTTATGATGAGTAGACAAGGATAAATTATCCAGGCGAGTACAATAGAAGTACTCAGCTATAATCCGGACACAGGCTAACTGCATCAAGTTGTAAAGAGCACCCAGGATTACTTAGGGCGAGCCATTCCACTGTAATTATTCCGATGGATAAATCCTGGGTTCGCTTCTCTGGATTATGAATATTTTACTGAGTGTATATGCAGATGAACTAATCTCTGTATTTATTTTAATTGTCTTTGCGTGTGTGACTGTGTGTAGAATGATACGAGTTTTCGTCAGGGGTACTCACACCATATAGAAAGGTGGCGAGCTGGCAGAAACGTTAGCACGCCGGACGAAATGCTTAGCGGTATTTCGTCTGCCGCTACGTTCTGAGTTCAAATTCCGCCGAGGTCGGCTTTGCCTTTCATCCTTTCGGGGTCAATTAAATAAGTACCAGTTACGCACTGGGGTCGATATAATCGAATTAATCTGTTTGTCTGTCCCCTCTGTGTGTAGCCCCTTGTGGGCAGTAAAGAAATAAGATAGATAGATAGATAGAAGTGAGTAGACAAACGAGTTACATATATGAATCAAAACAGTTTGAATTGAAGTCCTTGGTACTCTGAGATTCAAGCATGACGCCAACCTTCGGCCGTTGGGGTTGAAGATTAGCGTCACGCTTGAAACTCAGAGTACCAAGCAGTTCGAATTAAACTGTTTTGATCCACATATATATATATACATACACACCCAGATATGTTTCTGCACGATAAATTACTAATCAGTCTGGAAGAATCCTAAAAAATTTGATGAAAAATGGTGACAGAAAAATAAGGAAAAAAAAGAGAAAAGACATCATAACACATACAAGAAAAAAATCATTGAAAAGACCATTTTATTATTATTAGTAGTAATAGTATTATCTTTTTTTCTTAATTATATGGTCTGGCGTGGGGGTGGTAGGGTGGTGGAAGGAAATGTTGAGAGGCGCGGGGTATGGGGCGGCTTGAAGAAGAGAAAATTCATATATCTTAATGTGTGTCCTATTTTACAGGAATTGTTTGAAAACTGTTATTTCATAAAGAATATTTACCGATTGGTATATATTTTATATAGGTATATATAAGTATATACACACTTCAGTTCAAATTTTCTCTCTCTCTCACACATATACACACACACATATACAGACACATTATTATACAGGCATATGAGTGCATGTGTGATATATACTCATGCAGGTGCATATATATACATACATATACATATATATATATATATATATATATAAGCTTTAAAACATCCTGGCAATTAAGCATTTCAAGGCCAGCGAGGTTAGCATTCTTCAGGGCATATGTAGAGAGCATTCTTCTCTGTGGTGCTGGAAGTTGTTCTCTAAGGATTCAAGATGGCTTCGATGGTATACAGATAGACTTCTCAGGCTGATTCCAAATATTTTGGTGGCATGATCACAAGATCAAAGCAGAGGTTTTATGAACGCAATCCACCCGACAATGTAGGGTAGGATTTGCTGGCCACTACTATCATGCTGTAAACTAGGTCATATTTGGATGCTGTACTCTGGAAACTTCTAAACCCTTAATACAAGATGAAGATGCCTCAACTACATTGATGCCATTGGCAGGAACATACAACCTGAAACTGAGGAATTACCAAAGGAAATGGCGGACACATATTCCTGGTGAGGCATCATGAAATGCATCTTGAAGTCACATGATGAAGAGTGTGTATGTATGTATGTATGTATATATATATATATACATATATATATATATATATATATTCACACACATATACACATACATATATGTATATATAATGTGCATGTATATATTTATTATATCTATATACATGCACATATATGCACATACACACATATGCACACACACATATGCATACACGCAGATCGTGTCATTTAATACATAAAATCCTTTTTTTTTTGTGGGGGGGGGTTTTAAATTTTTATTTTATATCCAAATCAAATGTATCTGCATTTCGAACATCATCGTTATTTTCATTATCATTATTATCATCATTGTCATCATCGTCGTCATCATTATTAATAATATTAAACCGTTTTTTTTTTGTCACACAAAAATACTGTGGGG
>NC_069004.1:18668872-18670855 GCF_001194135.2 Octopus bimaculoides
AAAAAAAAAACACACAAGTACCTTAGTAGTCACTTGTAGCAGCAGCACACACACACATATGTATATATATATCACACACACACACTCACATCTACACACTTTTATATCTTTTTAGAATTGTACTGCAATGTACAGTACAGTACCAGTCCAAATAATACTGTACTGCATTTCCAATTCACATCTGATCGTTCTGTATTAAGTGGCACTGCACAGTTTTCTGTCATCGTTTCTGCACTGCTTTGTACTGTATATTTCACCAAACTGCATTGCACATTTCACCATATGATCACAGCATTTTGCTGTAGAATTCTGTATTATTCCTCACCAAACTGCGCCACACACTGAACTGTATGTTTTCACCAGCAAACCACAATGCATTTTTATTATATTCTGCAGTAAATTTCACAAAATTGGACCTTGCTGTGTTTTGAAAAAGTGCATTTTACATTTCATTGTATTTTTCCTCTGCATTGCAATGCACTGTATAATTCATTATACTGAAACAGCATTGTATATTTCACCATACTGCACACTGCAAATTCAACCAACTGCAACCCAACTTTGATGTTACACTTCACTATATTATTGCACCACATTGCAATCTACAACAAAATATTGCACCATTTTCAACAAGTCCATTCCACATTGCAGCATGCAACTGTCATATATAATACACCACAAGTCTTAACAACAATGTACAACATCAAAACTGCAGTATTAATACTGCATCACTCTAAATTTATCAGTTCTTTAGTATGCAATGCGTTATGCATTCGTTCATAAAACAACCACAACTGTTCACTGCAATGTACTCCCTTGAGAAAGGATTATATATATATATATATATATATATATATATATATATATATCAAATGCACCACAAATGTGCATGGCAGTATTCTTCACCCTAGCAAAGCTGCAGCATCAATACTGCAGCGTTTTAAAAGTTATATGTATTTAACTGTGCAATGCTCTGCATTGAAACAAAATAAAACCACAAATATTTACTGCAACATATTTCCTTGAAAAGATGAAATACGATAAACTCCTTGTTGCACCACTCTGCTTTAATCCAAAGTAAAGTACTGCTGCAATGTTCCAACAATATAGTATCCATATAAAATGCACCACTAATGTGCAATGCAATATGATCTACACTTTCCTTTCTATTTCTTTGTCCTTTAGTATGCAATGTTCTGCGTTGCATCATAATGCAACTCATTTCTGTAACGGACACCTTTGAAAACCACAGCATTATTAAAACTATACTGCAATATTCTTAATTTCTGTGTAGTATAGTTCTGTATTGTTCCAACAATGCAATATATATAATGCACCAACAATATGCAGTGTAATATATTGCACTCCATTAAAAAAAAACCTGCAGTGTTGCATCTGCATCACTTCATAAAGTAAAACAATGTACAATGTTCCAAATTGCATTCTAACTGCACCATAGCAGTTCCTTTCACAGTATTTTAATTACATTGCATACACAGCACAAAACTGCAATGTACTGTACCCTCGGGTACACATTACTGTCCATCCACAGGGTCCACAAATGGAGCAAACCCAATGAGGTCGACTGCCTGGTCAGTCAATCAGACGGTCAGCTACTTCCAGAATACTCCTCACAGGGAAGAATCTTATCAGAGGTGATGCCAGAACACATATGAGAATGTGCCTGTAGTGGGGAGAAGGGAAGGGAGAAGAATGCAAGTAAAAACGTGTGTGTGGGAGGGAGGGCTCTTTGTATACGAGTTTCTACATGTCTTCTTTGTTCTTGTTGATTCTTAATTCTATTTTGTTTGTGATGGAAGGCAGGCAATTATTACATGCATGTGGGTGTGTATAAATATATATGTGAATGTAGCATGAATGTGTGTGAGAGTGTGCCTGTGTTGTTTAGAAAGTCAGTTTTATACATATATACATAGATTTATCTGTTTTGTCTGTCCACATATATATATATGTATATCTATA
>NC_069004.1:18670941-18671419 GCF_001194135.2 Octopus bimaculoides
TATATATATATATTATACACATACACACAAACACACACATTCACAGAGGTTGACTATTCAATCTTTTCTTAAAAGACAAATTAAAAGAGAAATAAGAACAAAGCAAAATATGAGTTAAGATACAGCCTCCATACGTACATGAACACATGAACATACACACACATACACATATGAATGTATGTATGTATGTATATGTGTGTGTGTGTGTGTGTGTGTGCATACACAAATATGTAAATACATACATATCTACATAAATATGTGCATACACAAACACGTATATGCAAACATACATGCATATATTTATATATACACACACACACATATATATATACATACATACACACACATACGTACATATCTATATATACATACACACATATCTATATATACAGAGATAATACACACATAGACGCACATCAAAATATACATACACACAAACATATATATATATATATATATATATATATATATATATATA
>NC_069004.1:18673126-18675442 GCF_001194135.2 Octopus bimaculoides
ATATATATATATACATATATATATGCATATATATGTATTACATATATATAAGGCATATATATATATATAATGCATATATATATATGTATATATATATAATGCACATATACATATATATGTCTATAATAGATGCATATATATAAAATAATATATATGTATCACATATCATCATAGCATAACTGACGTTACAAGATTATGATGACGATATGTAATACATATATATTATATATATATATATATAAGCATCTATATAAGTGTGTGTATGTGTGTGTGTGTGCATGCATAAATTTCTGTATGTATGCATACTGAACTCACAAACATATTCATCAGAAAAAGATATTACTTTTGTCTTGGAAACCAATATTATTCAGATAAAAATTGGCAACAGGAAGGGAAACAAGAAGATAATTGCTATCCTTATACTTATGACATACCACTCATTATACACTCACGCAAGCATACTTGTATGTGTATGTACATGTGTGTGTGTATATATATTTTTATTTATATGTATATATATATATATATATATATGAGGCATATAGATGTATATACATGTGTTTGATTACACTCTGAACAAATGTTGACCTGACATAAGGAAGATTAATTTACCTGTTGATGCTTATGTGTCTGTGCACATGCATGTATGTGTGTGTGTGTATATATATATATATATACATGCACATACATACATACATACATACATACACACACACATACAAATATGCATGCATGTATAGATTTGTATTAGCATACACTAATAAGTATATTTGTGCTGTATTAAAACATATGACTGGAAAATGTCTACAACTATTTCTCATTGTCCATGTGTGTGTGTGTGTGTGTGTATGTGTGTGTGTGTGTGTGTGTGTGTGTGCATGTGTGTGTGTGCGTGTTTGTGTGTGTGTGTACTGGTTGATTTTTTGGGGAGAGGGATTCACCGGAGAAGATTCTATCCTGGAAGAGGGTCAAAGTTGAAATCCAAATTTTCATTCAAGCTGAGTTCATGCTGGATGACAGCCGCTACATCACATTCTAAGTTAGTGCTACTCCACAGCATTTCATAGTCAATGTCACAAGGATAGGTGCTTGGTTGACAGGAGACCACTGAGGAGTTGACAACGTCACTGTGCACATTGTCAAAGTCTAAATTATTGGTGTTAAGGACTCTCGATTGAATGGCTGATAAGTTTCCTCCGATCTGGGGCATGTGGGCTCTCATTCCTCCATTTAAGCAGTTAGCTAGGGCATTCGTGCCCCTTAAACTACCGGCTGTGTTGCCCAATCGGCAATCTGATATTGACGTAGTTGTTATGTTGTTGGAGGCAAGTAAGCAGGCTAAGTTGTTGTCCCCATAGGACGATGATTGTGACTGTGATGATGACGACGATGATGATGATGTTTGAGACGAAATATTGTTACCGAATATGTCTCTTCCGTACGAAGTGTAAGGCTGGGTTACTGCAGCGTTAGTGTGGGCTCGCAATGGCTGTGCATTGTGCATGAGTGCTGCACGCAAGATCGAGTTAGTTGGGGGTGAGTGCATTTGCTGTTGCAGTAAATTCGAGGTACCAATCTTTGACTGAGCTGAGGTCTGTTGATGATGGATTGACAAGTTGCTTTGAGACTGTGGCTGCTGCTGCTGCTGCTGCTGCTTCTGTTGTTGTTGTTGCTGTTGTTGTTGCTGCTGTTGCTGTTGTTGTTGCTGCTGTTGCTGCTGCTGCACCTGTGCCACTTTAGAAATTGACTGAGAGTAACCGCTGTGAATTGCAACACCAGAAGAAGCAACGACAGATGCAGACACTGCACCGAGAGCCAGTTGCTTCTTATCAAGTCCTGCAGTATTTGTTGCAATATTGCACGGGTGCACTTGAGTGTGTGAAATTGCTATGGTATGAAGCTGCACTTGTGGCTGATCTTGCAGATGCATTTGGGATGCAGTCTGGGGCCTTGATTGACTTTGCTGAATTTGTTGCTGTTGTTGTTGCTGTTGCTGTTGCTGCTGCTGCTGTTGCTGTTGTACAGCAGCGGCGGCAAGTTGTGCTGCATCCTGGAGACTGGCATTCAGCTGATTCGGTGTCTCCGTGTTGACTATTGACTTCAAGATAGAATCGGATTGGCCGTAGATGTCCAGTCCATTCTGTAATGTGTTCAAACTGACACCGCTGTAGCTGTCATGGCCAGACAGAGAGAGCGCATCCAAGGCAGTCAGTTGATTCTGTGGACTGGTCTGCTGTGATTGCACTTGTTTGTTGGACTGCTGTGACTGCGAACTGGTGCGGATGTGTTCTGAATAGGGTGGCGGCGGTGGTGGGG
>NC_069004.1:18675545-18677605 GCF_001194135.2 Octopus bimaculoides
GGAGGCGGGGCAGACGGCCCGTTGTAGCTGCTGAATTGGTTGTACGAGGTTGCCTGCGTGGCACTGGCGGCGGCCGTCGTGTACCTCCTCACCGAACCGCCCGACAGCATGTGTTGATGGTGAAGCCCCTCGTCGGTCAGATTCATACTGCCTGGCAAGGAATCGACTAGCTGGTCGGCGTAGCTATCAATAGATGGACCCTCGGTTTCCATCTCAGCGTTCCAAGGAATAGGAGACATAGGTGGCACCTGATTATCATGGAGGTCAGGCTCAACCACAGCTTGTATCGGAGAGAGACGACCACAGCTGCTGGCGTTAGAGCTGGCACGGGGCCGAAAATCAAAATCTGGACTGAGCTGGAAGCCTGGCACTGGAGAATCGGTCAACAAGTCGCCATCGCTACTTGTTGTTGGACTGTTTCCACCTTGTTCCAGAGCTCGTAGTTGGTCAGCTTTCTTTTTGGCACGGTTCTTCTTCTTCTCGTAGACTTTGGTCTCCATACTGCCAGCACGGCGCCGTGGAGACTTACCTGGTTTTGCGTCGGGGTTAATGACCCACCAGGAACTCTTGCCCGAACCCTCGTTGGGGACTCGCATGAATCTGTTATGTAGGGACAAGTTGTGACGAATTGAGTTCTGCAAAAGAAAAAATATAAAAAGCATATTAGAACAACAAAAAACAATGAGTGGGAAATGAAAATTCAACATAAATAATAATAATAATAATCCTTTCTGCTATAGGCACAACGCCTGAAATTTTGGGGGAGGGGACTAGTCAATTAAATCAAACCCCAGTATTTCACTGGTACTTAATTTATCAACCCCAAAAAGATGAAAGTTGACTTTGGCAGAATTTGAACTCAGAATATAAAGATAGACGAAATGCCACGAAACATTTTGCCTGGCATGCTAACGACTCTGCCAGCTCACTGCCTTAATAATAATAATAATCATAAATTCAACATAAATAATAACAATAATTATAACAACAATAACAACAATGACAACTTCTATCAGAGATACAAAGCACCAAATTTGGTCATAAAGTCAGTGAATTATATCAGGCTCTTTATTCAAGTGGTTCTCCATGTAAGTGCTCCTGGTGGGATGATAAGCAAAGTTGACAACAGCAAAATTTGAAACCAGAATGGATACAGCAGTAACTAGATGCCACAGTGTCTACTGATTCTGCCAATCTCCCACCCAAACGACAACAATAACAACAGCAAATAAAAACACACGGAAAAAAGAAAACGAAAATAAAAGCCCCACATGCACACTGATAGACATTGCAATCCTGACTGAAATATTGTCCCAAGTGGGAAAAAATCAGTCAAAATATAAGGATTTTGTTATTTGACGATTTGAAATGAGAGGTATGAAAGTGAAAATGGTACAGGTGGCACATTAAGGTATGAAAAAAAAATTAACAAGCATGGCTGTGTGGTAGGAAGCTTGCTTCCCAACCACATGGTTCTGGGTTCAATCCCACTGCAGAAACTAAAAGAAGCCTATCATGTGTACACACACAAACACACACATCCACTGAACTCAACATGCTTTTCTTATTCTCTCTCTGTTTATTTCCTATTATTCCTTTTTGTTGAAGGGCGTAGGCTCGAAGCGTAAAAGACTTTTCCATTTTTCCTGAGTGTCAAACTAATACACTTGCTTGTTGTTCCTACATCTGCCTTCATCTTTTGTTTTTCTATAAATTTCAAGTATGAATTTATGTGCATATTCCAGCTCCTCTCACTTCTTTGGAGTAGAGTGCATATAATTTTTGAAACATATGTCGGAATTAAAGGAACTTATTGATTATATGCGTTTTGCTCCATTTATTATTATTCTTCATATCTACTCAAAATACATCACTTTAACTTGGTATTTCTACCTATTAACCGGGCATGATATCCCAGTTTTTGTGATTTTTGTTGCCCTGGTAACTATTAACATATTTGCATCATTGAAGTTTTTTCAACCGAGATGATATTAATATATACATAAATCTCTCTCTCTCTCTATATATATATATATTATGTATATATATTATGTATATAT
>NC_069004.1:18677776-18679010 GCF_001194135.2 Octopus bimaculoides
TATATATATATATATATATATATACACACACACACACACACATGGTGTAATTCTGTTTCAGTGAGGAACAGAATTATACTATGAGACACGGATATACAAAAACCAAGGAGAAATAAACAGACACACAGACAGATAGAACCAGAATACTTACTTATTCACATATGTAGTATAAGAAAATCTATCCTTCCTCATGCACCACTTTACACACACACACACACACCATATATACTGGCTCCTCCCCTCTTCAACCCACCCCCCTTTTCTGTTATTTAATTTCCTTTCATGCATTAGAAGCCGGAAATAACAAGTGTTTGCCGAGAAAGCTGGTATTATTAAAATATAAGACAAAGATATTCCACCACATAGCTTTGTGACACTGAAAGCTCTGATATCTCTTCTATCTTGGGGCCATGCTGGGGCACCGCCTTGGACGATTCTAGTCAAACAAATTGACCTCAGTACCTTTTTTTTGTTTCCTTTAAAGCCTGGAATTTATTCTATCGATCTTTTTCCCTGAACTGCTAGGTTATGGGGATGTAAATATACCAACACTGGTTGTCAAGCAGTGATGGGGTACAAATACAAAGACACACACATGTAAAACACCCTTTCTTCCCATCCCTGAGCGTCTTTTAATACTTTGCATGTACCACATCCTTGTGTTGTTGTCTTTTACTTGTGTTTTGTCTTTGTTTTTTGGGATTAATTATAGATATATATATAATATATATATAATGGACTTCTTCCAGTTCCCAAAGCTACTCACAGGACTCTGGTTGGCCGTAGTAGAAGACACTTATCCAAAGTGCCACCTAGTGGGACTTAGCCTGGAACCATGTAGTTGGGAAACAAACTTTTTACCGCACAGCCACACCTGTGCCTGTCCACGAGTGGCACACGTGCCAGTGGAGCGCTAACAGTGCCATCTGAGTGGGATCATTGCCAGATCAGTGGTCTTGCTTCTGTGCCGGGAGCACATAAAAAGCACCATTTGAGCATGATCGTTTCCAGCTTCCCCTTCCTGGCACTTGTGCCAGTGGCATGTGAACAAAGCATTGGATTGACTCCTGTGCAGGTGGCACATATATATCAGGTAGGTGCAGGTGGCACATCATCATCATCATCATTTAATGTCCGCTTTCCATGCTAGCATGGGTTGGACGATTTGACTGAGGACTGGCGAACCAGATGGTTACACCAGACTCCAATCTGATCTGGCAGAGTTTCTACAGCT
>NC_069004.1:18679020-18681520 GCF_001194135.2 Octopus bimaculoides
ATGCCCTTCCTAACGCCAACCACTCCAAGAGTGCACGTATATATATATATATATATATATATCAGGCATGTGCCAGCAGTAATTAGGGTGGGCAGTTGGTGACCTTTATGTAGTAAAACACACAAAAAATAAGAGAAACACAAGTGTGTGACTGAGTTGAAGGCAGATTTACTTCTGCCTTTATAGTACATAAAGAAAACATTGTTGTAGAAATGTACACAGCACATGTACTACAGCAGTATTGTGCATAGCTTAAATACTGAGAATGAAATGCAGGGGTGAATTATGCCAATCTAATCTACAAAACAATAAAATATTTTGCATTTTATGCATAGTAATCAGAGGTAATCAGAGTAACCTTCATAATTTTATTGAATTAGGTACATAAACGGAAAATGTTGCTATCAATCTATTTTATTCAAGGCAGGCAGTGCCTACCCTGCCTACCTAAGCAGCATGTCCCTGATGTATAACATCATCATCATCATTTAGCATCCATTTTTCATGCTGGCATGGGTTGGACGGCTTGACTAGGGTCTGGAAAGCCAATGGCTACACCAGGTTCCAATCTGATCTAGCAATGTTTCTACAGCTGGATACCCTTCCTAACATCAACCACTCCGAGAGTGTAGTAGGTGCTTTTTATGTGCCACTGACACAGGAGTCAGTCAGGCGGGCTTGGCATCGATCATGCTCAGATAGTGCTTTTTACATGTCACTGGTACGGGGGCCAGTTAGGGGGTACTGGCATCAACCACATTTGGTTGGCGTTTTTTGTATGCCACCGACACGAGATCCAGTCAAGGGGTACTGGCAGCGGCCACGTTCAGTTGGTGCATCAACCACGTTCAGATGGTGCTTTTTACGTGCCACCAACATGGGAGCCAGTCATGGGGTACTGGCCACAGCTAAGATATTGGTTTTATATGACTCAACAGGTCTTCTCAAGCATATCATATCGCACAACGCATCAGGGATACTCTTAACTGGGCCAGACATGCATGGCTGCAATCTCACTTTAGTTTCCAGGTCTTCTCAATCAAAGGTCTCGGTCTTTTGTCATTTCCTCTGTGAGGCCCAATGTTCGAAGGTCATGCTTCATCACCTCATCCCATGTCTTCCTGGTCTACCGCTTCCACAGGTTCCTTCCACAGTTAGAGATCAGCACTTCCTCACACAACTGTCTTCATCCATACATAACAGTCATCTGTTTTGACTTGGTTTCTATGGTTTGATGCCCTTCCTAATGCCAACCAATTCACAGAGTGTAGTGGGTGCCTTAAAGGTGTCACTGGCACTGACCATATCTATAATTTGATTCAGCTTGTCATACATATATACATATAAATATATATGTTGAGTAATGACTGAAAGAATAGAATCATGAATATAAATGACTGAAACGGGGTTCTTCCAAAGGGTTTCTGGAGTGATGTTACTCAACAGGGTGCATGGTTCAGCAATCAAGTGGTCTCTCCAGGTGGAGCTGCTACTTCTCTGCACTGAGAGGCCACAGCTCTGGTGCTATAGACAAGTGATTAGAATGGCACAGGAAAGAATTGCAAGACAGATTCTTCAAACTGAGTCACCTTGTTGGAGACTCAGGAAGTAGACCAAGAATGAGATGATTGGATAATATCCACAGTCTTAGTTGGTCACACTTGGGAATCCAACCATGAAGTGTAATGATGGTTGCTTTTGATAGGACTCTATGGAGGAGGTGCCTAAGGGCTCTACTCCTACAATCAACCTCCCCCACGCCAGGAATAGTGGGTGGAGTGCAAGGATGGGTGGGATATATCGATATACATATACAACAGGCTTCTTTCACTCCGCCTTGGCGTATACTTCCACTGTGTCTGATACTTCTATTAGTTTTTTCTGATATCTTCTCTATCACCCCATCGAAGTCAACTTTGCCTTTCATCCTTTTAGGGTTGATAAATTAAGTATCAGTTGTGTACTGGGGTCAATCTAATTGATTGACCCCCTCTCCAAAAATTTCGGGCCATGTGCCTAAAGTAGAAAAGAATATCTTTTCTGTCACTATAAGGCAGCAATCTAGCAGAGTGATTAACATGTGATTAGCAGAGTGATTAGCATGGGATTAACAGAGTGATTAGCATGTAATTAGCAGAGTGATTAGCATGCCAGGCAAAATGCTTAGCAGCATTTTATCCATCCTCATATTCTGAGTCTAAACTCTACCGAGGTCAACTTTGCCTTACATCCTTTCAGGGTCGATAAAATAAGTACCAGTTGAATACTGGGGGTTGACCTAATCGACTTACCCACCTCCTCTGAGCTTGCTGGCCTTGTGCCAAAATTTGAAAGCAATATCTCTATCACTATAAACAATATTCACCGGCCTTTTATCTCATACTTGTTTCAGTTATTAGACACCTTGAAGAATTTTCAGATGAATGAATCAACCCCAGATCTTATTTTTATATTTTTTTAAAGCCTGGTACTTATTCTATCAGTCTCTTTTGCCAAACTG
>NC_069004.1:18684799-18690204 GCF_001194135.2 Octopus bimaculoides
GGCAAATGTCTTCTACTATAGCCTCAGGCCAACCAAAGCCTTATGAGTGGATTTGGTAAACGGAAACTGAATGAAGACCGTCGTATATACATATATATATATAAATATATCTGTGTTTGTCCCCCACACCATCGCTTGACAACCGATGCTGGTGTGTTTATGTACCCGTAACTTAGTGGTTCGGCGAAAGAGACTGATAGAATAAGTACTACGCTTACAAAGAATAAGTCCTAGGGTCAATTTCTTTGACTAAAGGCAGTGATCCAGCATGGCCGCAGTCAAATGACTGAAACAAGTAAAAGGGTAATTATTCAGAAAGATTAATAACATGCCAGCACAAGATCAAATGTACCTTTTTACAATATAATAGGGGCAATTAATTAATTATGGATTACCTAGCATAACAGCCAACCAATCAAATCTATCCTTCAGTGAAAACACCCTGGTATAACGTTAAGGATATGTACTATGGAGTTACTTTCTGGGCCTACTGTATTTTTTGAAGTGGATGGTATACCCATTGGTATAGTGTCTGGAATGTATTTATGACTGTCGCAAAATACATTTTTCTGAATGAGGAACGGATCAGCCATGTATGTTGAGGAAATAGAATATATGCAAATCAGATTGTAGAGCATAATTAAATGTTATAGATTGTTTATTCAGTTATTAGGTGTAGGCATGGCTGTATGATAAGAAGCTTGCTTCCCAACCACATGGTACTGGGTTCAGTCCCACTGGGTGGCACCTTGGGTAAGTGTCTTTTACTAAAGCCTTGGGCCAATGGAGGTCTTGTGAGTGGATGTGGTAGATGGAAACTGGAAGAAGCCCATCATATATATATATTGGCAAGGTTGCAAAAGCAATGAAAATTTTGGAAGAAAAATATATAAATAATAAATGAGTGGAAATCGAACCAATGAGTGTGTCAGATAATAAGGTATTAAAATAATATGACATAATTCACTTGAACACACAAATTCACATAAAGAATCTTGCAAACCAGACACAAAAACAAAGTATATATATGTGTGTGTGTGTATCATTGTGTTTGTTTGTCCCCCACCAATGCTTGACAACTAGTATCGATGTGCTTATGTCCCCGTAACCTAGTGGTTCAGCAAAAGAGACCAATAGAATAAGTACTAGGCTTTAAAAAATAAGTCCTGGGTTCGATTTGTTCAACTAAATCCCTTCAAGGTGGTGCTCCAGCATGGCCATAGTCAAATGACTGAAACAAGTAATACTGACCATGCCATTATTGCTTGAATAAAATGTAAACTGTGTTATCGATATTCTTATACGGTGTTATTGATATCCATATTGTATCTTACTGTAAGAAAACTCCCATGCATTTGTGCATATAACCACCACCCACATGAAGACCTTACTTTGTGTATATCCATGTATATTTCTCGGTGCAGGAGTGTATGTCAGTGTGTCTATGAGGCCATGTATGATTGTATGTCTCTATACATGTGCCTACATGAATATATAAATCATCAACATCATCATCGTTTAATGTCCGCTTTCCATGCTAGCATGGGTTGGACGATTTGACTGAGGACTGGTGGAACCCGAAGGCTACACCAGCTCCAATCTGATTTGGCAGAGTTTCTGCAGCTGGATGCCCTTCCTAACGCCAACCACTCAGAGAGTGTAGTAGGTACTTTTACGTGTCACCGGGACGAAGGCCAGTCAGGCGATACTGGCAATGGCCATGCTCAAAATGGTGTATTTTATGTGCCATACATAAATACATTAAGTGGTTACCCTGGGTAATGGAAGTCAAATTATATATCAACATGAAATGGCCACCACAGCCTGCTGGTTCTTGGGCATCTGTAAGATGGAAGTGAGGGGAGTGATTATCTTTTTGTATTTATCCATAAAACACCATAGTCCAGTTAGCAAATTCTAATTAACTGCTCAAATGTGCCACTGTATTTTTGTCTAGCCAGTCTCTGAAGATTGTCTCATCTTTCTATGACTTTATTTAATGATATATCTTTATGAAACTAAGAACAATTCACTGTATACCTAACACAACAATTATTTTTCTAATTTTTTCATTCTTATACACCTTCTCCCCAAGTTCCATTCCGACTGATTGGTCATAAGTCAAACTGGTCGCATGTCAGATTTATATTTTTCAACACAATTTTCATTCAAACACAACTGAGGCTTGAAAGTGACTGAGTGAGAGACTGGCAGGCAGTGCGATGCCTGGGTCTGAGGGAGGCATGTGTTGCCAGATGCTGCCATTGTTATCGTACACACAGCTGCCCAACATCTGAAAATTAATTTTTTATTTCTTTATTTTTTTGTGGTCGTAAGCTGCATAGATCATAAGTCAAGGAGAAGGTGTATATGTTTTATTTATGATTAACTATACATAGGTCCATTATCTATATAAAACATGAACTGTACCCATTCCACATCATTCCAAACCACAAAACCCTGTATGCAACAAGCTTCAGGCAATAAAATGTAGTGAAAATGAAATGAATCTGAGTTTATTTGAGTGAGGTACTTTTGAAAAGCCACCTGACAGGACACATTTGCACCGAAGGATGCATCGCAACCAGTTGTCCAGAATCTCATCCATCAGAGACCAATGCAAAGATGGGTTGAAATGATTGTGACTAATAAAGAATTTTGTGAATTCCATTTTGTCTTTCTCTCGTTTGTTATATATGGGGAACAGCTTTTGCTTCAGACATTCATTGAAAACAAGACTTCTAGTTTTACTTGGGTCTAAAGAGATTACATTTGTCAAAGAAAATCTGTCCAACCCATACCAGCAAAGAAAAATAGATGTAAAATGCTGATGACACTTATTAATAATGTAGCTTCAAAATTTTGATGATTAGATTCTTTTATTCATTTACTTGTTTCAGTAATCAGAGTGTGGCCATGCTGGGGCACTGCTTTGAAGAAATTTAGTTGAATTAATCGACCCTGGTACTTCTTATTTTTAAAACCTGGTACTTATTCTATTGGTCTCTTTTGGCAAACTGCTAAGTTATGTGGACGTAAACACAAGAGACACACACAGAAATATACATACATACATACATACACACACACGCACACACAAAATTAATATTAACACCAAGTTGCAATGCTTCACCAAAACGGAGAGTTATAATTGTCGCTAAATGTGACTAGGGTGTTAAAGAACACCTACATTGCTAGAAATAAGAGCTAAAATGCCCTAATGCTGTATTTAATGCACATGCAAACAGATACACTAACAGGGACCATAATATATATATATATATATATATATATATATAGTGAAATGATGCAGTTTTTTTTATACCTCTTTTATTTTTCAAGATTAAGATAAACAAAGTTCTATTTTAATCTAAAATATACCCTCCTGCATTTTCTACAATGCCTTTCCATCTATCTGGTAGACTTGCAAGGCCTCTCTTCTAAAATTCACTTGTCCATGACAAAAAATACTCCTTCAATACTGTTCTGAGCTTGTCTTCAGAATTCATATTTTTTCTGTCCAAATGCTTTTGAAGACTGTGGAATAAATGATAATCAGATGGGGCAATGTCTGGCAAATATGGTGGGTGGGGCATCATTTCTCATTCAAACTGCTCCTGCCTTTGGAATGTCATTCTTGCTGTATGTGGTCGAGCATTATCCTGATGGAAGAACACCTTTCGTCTTGAAACCAAAGATGGTTCTTTTTCTTCTTGCGCTGACTTAAGTCACTCAAGCTGCTCGCAGTAGATCTCCTTTATCATTTAGTTTGGGTTTAAAAGTTCAAAGTGGACTAAACCTTTCATGTCCCACCAAACAGATAACAACACCTTACACGGGTGAAGACCTTCTTTAGCTTAGGGTGCCAGTGTTTCTCCTTTCCCTACCCATTGTCTTTGGTGCTTGACATTTTTATAGAGAACCCATTTCTCATCACCAGTCACTATTTGGTAAAAAAAAAAGGTTCATTCGTGAGACATGACAGCAAAGAAGAGCATATATTCACTCTCTGCATGCAATTAGATGTGGAAAATTTGTGAGAAACCCATTGACAGAATTTGTTCAGCTTTCAAATGGCACGCAGATGTCAATGAATGGTTGAATGACCAAATCCAAACTTCTCTGCTAGTTCCCCAACAGTTAAGATTGGATTTTGTTCCACCAGGGTTTGCAGGGCATCCTTGATGAGCTCTACAGATCTTCAAGGATGAGGCTCATCTTCTAGGCTGTAGTTTCCAGCTCAGAATGTCAGGAACCACCGTTGACACTGGATTATGCTTATTGTCCAATCCCCATATTCTACATTAATATTCCTCACACTTTGCATTGCATTGTTGCCTTTATTGAACTCATAAAGAAAAATATGCCGCATATGCGCCTTTGTCACTTCCATTATAGCTTTGAAAAAATAACTGTTTAAATTGAACTACGCTCTTCAAAACTTGCACTAAGAATAAGGACAAGGTAAAATTACTACCTGCTTTTATAGCAAGTTGATGCAGGTAGTTTATCCCATCCCCCTCCAGCTTTTAGTTCATACAATTGAAAAGACTGCATTATTTATGGGATGACCCAATTTATATATACATATATATATCATGGGCTTCTTCCAGTTTCTGCTGACCAAATCCACTCACAAGGTTTTGGTCAACCTAAGGCTATAGTAAAAGACACTTGCCCAAGATGCCATGCAGTGGGACTGAACCCAGAACCATGTAGTTGGGAAGCAAGCTTCTTACCACAGGGCAGGTGTGAGAGGACAGATCTGGTCAGTTTGAACAAAATACCAGTAGGATATTTCAGCTGGATATGACCAGTTTAAATACTTAAGGGTTAAAATGTGTTCATAAACAGGTCAAAGAGATTCCAGTAGTGACCAACACAACTTTATGTAGTTTTTCTTTTTTTTTTCAGAGTGTATTTAGAACTACATCATGCAAGTGAAATATAGAGGACAATTGACTGCTGTTTCTAGTTGGGTGAGTGAGACTAAAGATGCAGCATAGCTAGAAGTGGTTGTGGTGGTGTGTGGGGAGCTATAATACACTCTTAAAATATTGCTTTAGAATCTATTCCCTCTTCTTTTACTGCTTTGAGGATGTTTTACTGCTATTTCTAGCAGGTTGAGTGAGACTATAGATCAGTGGTCCTTAACCAGGGCCCATATGACCCTTGGGCGTCCATATAAGATTTTGCTGTTAAAATTTACATGCGATAAATTGTTTATCCTTTTACAATGCACAAAATAGTTTAACAATTATACTCTTACTTTCTCTTTTATTTGTTTCAGTCATTTGACTGCGGCCATGCTGGAGCACCGCCTTTATAATTGACCAAATCGACCCCAGAGGTTATTTTTTGTAAGCCTAGTACTTATTCTAATTGGTCTCTTTTGCCGAACGGCT
>NC_069004.1:18690564-18691504 GCF_001194135.2 Octopus bimaculoides
TACATATATGACGGGCTTATTCCAGTTTCTATCTACCAAATCCACTCGCAAGGCTTTGGTCAGCCCGAGGCTATAGTAGAAGACACTTGCCCAAGGTGCCACGCAGTGAGACTGAACCCGGGACCATGTGGTTGGTAAGCAAGCTACTTACCACACAGCCACAAGTATGTATACAATTCCTAAGAAATAATTAATTCTAAAAATATAATAGGATGGCTATGGAGGTCCAGTAGAGTAAAATAGGAAACAAGAGGGCCACAGGCAAAAAATGGTTGAGAGCTGTAGATGATGGTGGTGGTGCTTGTGGAGTGAAGAATGATGCACTTTTAAAAAAATTGGTTTAAAATCTGTTTCCTTTTTCTGTTTTGCTTATGTTATTACCAATTACATTCACAGTCGGCAGTAACGTCATTAATTTTCTTTCCAGGAAGAATTAGTTTAAAAAAAAAACAAAAAAAAAACAACAAAAAAAGCCCCAAATCAGGTCAACAATTATAATCACTTAAAATAAAAACAAGAATCAATTAACAAAAGCTCCCAAAAAATAAATACATAAATAAATAAAAACATTGACCGAAAAAAAAAAAGAATGTTTCTTAAGAAGGAAATTACAATCAAGAAATGACATCAGATGTGACCAGGATGTAAATGGACATGGTTTAGAAGGATTGGCATGGAAGGACTCCCAGATGTCCAGCAGAGATAAAGAGTCTGGAATGGAATGTAGAGAATGGTAGGGTTGTGCTGTGAAGAGTGATGGAATGGTGTCCTACCTCTCCTGACCTAGTGTCTTAGATTTTTAGATTTTGTTGCCAGTAGTTTTAGTAACAAACAGAGATTGCTTTCTCAAGTTCCTCCTCACACTATCCCTAGCTCACACCACTTTCAGAAGTTTTAGGTGTGTGTGTGTGTGTGTGTGTGTGTGTGTGTGTGTGTGTGT
>NC_069004.1:18692810-18695267 GCF_001194135.2 Octopus bimaculoides
TCCTGTTTCTGTTGTGCCTGTAATTCAAAGGGTCAGCCTTGTTACACTGTGTCACGCTGAATATCCCCGAGAACTACGTTAAGGGTATACGTGTCTGTGGAGTGCTCAGCCACTTGCACGTTAATTTCACGAGCAGGCTGTTCCGTTGATCGGATCAACTGGAACCCTCGACGTCGTAAGTGACAGAGTGCCAACAACAACAACAAAGATGCAGTAGGTGAGAATCAACAATGATTTCAGTAGCATGAAAGTAAAGAAGACCCACCCCCTGCCCACCACAGCTGAATTCATACAGGTGCTGTTACTACATAAAAAGCACTTAAGTGATGCACCCAGTACAGTCTGTGGAGTGGTAGGTGTTAGAACAGACAATGGAGCCTGATGTGGCCACTGGCCATACCAGCTCCTGACAAACCATCCAACTCATGCCAGTATGGAAAATGACATTAAATTATGATGATGATGATGATGATGATGATGATGATGATGATGTAAGAGTCCATCGAGTTTCAGTCCTCAGTCCCCTCCTGTTCATCATAGTCCTCCAGACCATCACAGAGAAGTTTAAGACTGAATGCCCATTGCAACTCCTTTATTTGTAGATGGTATAGTTCACATAGTTGAACCTTATAAGGGAATTAGAGAGGAAATTCTTGGGCTGGAAACTAAACCTAGAGCAGAGCGATCTTACGAGAAGTTTAGCAAAACTAAGGATTTAGTAAGTAGGAAAGAAGACACAACAGTTATCTTCAGAGAAATGGCCTTCCTCAATATGCAGAAAACAAGTAGGTATAAGCACCATTGTTGTTGGCACTCTGTCACTTACAACGTTGAGGGTTCCAGTTGATCCTACCAATGGAACAGCCTGCTCGTAAAATTAACATGCAAGTGGCTGAGCACTCCACAGACACGTGTACCCTTAACATAGTTCTCGGGGATATTCAGCATGACACAGTGTGACAAGGCTGACCCTTTGAATTACAGGCACAACAGAAACAGGAAGTAAGGGTGAGAGAAAGTTGTGGTGAAAGAGTACAGCAGGGTTCGCCACCATTCCCTGCAGGAGCCTCGTGGAGCTTTAGGTGTTTTCGCTCAATAAACACTCACAACGCCCGGTCTGGGAATCGAAACCGCGATCCTATGACCACAAGTCCGCTGCCCTAACCACTGGGCCATTGCGCCTCCACATATAAGCACCATACAGTCTACCTAATGGAAGCTAAAGACACACAAGAGACATAATGGAATCACAGACAGACTAATAAAGAACATTAGCTTCATATGTCAATGATGCATAGGAGCAGTATATACAATGAGTACAGCAATACATTCTCTGAAATGCCTGGATGACTCACTACAAGTAGTTGGTAGCTTTTGTTAGTTGAGAGATATAATAACAAAGGAGGTGGTTGCTCTGAAAGTAAAGTAGCCAGATTAAGAAGAGGGTGGGAAACATTTAGGGAAACTATTAATGCTGTTAGCAACAAAGGTTTTTCCCCCAGAGGCTGAAGGACATGAGGATGTAAAAGATGAGACTGAAGGACATGAGGCTGTAAAAGGACATGAGAAGATGTAAAAAGCACCCATACTGGCGCTATGTAAAAGCACCCCTGCTGGTGCCACATAAAAAAGCATCCAGTTGTAGAAACCATGCAGAAAGAACATGAAGCCTGAACAGCTCTTCAACTGTTCAGCTCATGTCAAACCAGCCAACCCATGCCAGCATGGAAAATGGATGTTAAATGGTGATGATGATGATGAAGAGCAGATTTTGCGATGTTTGTGTTAGAGCTGTGATGTTGTATGGCCGAGAGACATGGGTGTTGAATGCAGAGAATGAGAAGACTGGAAAGAAATGAAGCTAGCATGTCCATTGGACGTGCAGTGTAAGTGTGCATGATATAGTACAAATGCACCAAGAGAAAAGCTGCGAATAAAAGGAATCAGGTGTAGCATGCAAGAAAGAAGACTACAATCATATGGACACAAGATGTGGATGGATAAGGACAGCTGTTTGAAGAAGAGCTGATCATTTAGTGTAGATGGAGCTTGTACAGGAGGGAGAGTCAAGAAGACAAGAAACAGTGTTGAAGACTGATCTCAGAACTTCACAGAAGAGATGACAAAAGGATTAAGGGGAGTGAGGACAAAGAGCCACACCTACCTTGGCAAAACCATGATCTGAAAGTGCTGTGTGTGTGTGTGTGTGTGTGTGTGTACATGTGCATACCCACACACATACACATGCACAACTGGGCTGTTCACTCAAGTTCTTCCTCAAGACACCCTCACCACCCATCGTCTCTCTGACTGCAGTTCTTACTTGATTCCATTCTACTTAATAACCAAAATCAATTCATTCTTACTTCATCCTTTATCTGTCAGTACTGTTCCTTCCACCCATGCTCCACACAGATATCCCCGCCACCACCAACCCACATGCTGAGCTAAAAACAC
>NC_069004.1:18695277-18696426 GCF_001194135.2 Octopus bimaculoides
CTCAAGTTCTTCCTCAAGACACCCTCACCACCCATCGTCTCTCTGACTGCAGTTCTTACTTGATTCCATTCTACTTAATAACCAAAATCAATTCATTCTTACTTCATCCTTTATCTGTCAGTACTGTTCCTTCCACCCATGCTCCACACAGATATCCCCGCCACCACCAACCCACATGCTGAGCTAAAAACACTTCACTCTCCTCCCCCCCCCCCTTACCATACATCTATTACTCTCCTTATGCACTACACCTGTCTTTCTCCCCTTCCACTTCCTCATCCAACACAGCAACCTCTCTAATGTGGGTGCCACAATACAATTGTACCCAGTGCATCTAAAAAAACAGATGGTGAAAAGAGGAGCATCAGGTAGTAGAAATCGTGCTAAATATGGAGCGTAAAACTGAGACAATGTTCAATGACTTGTCTTGAAGGCAATAACCTCCAGCAGGAATTAACTTGGATCATGATCACCCGTCCAGTCCTTGCCAGCTGGTAAAGCAAACATAAAATGATGATGGGGATGATGATGATGACGACGAGGATGATGCTTTATACATACATACATATCAAGGTTGATGTGAAACAGCAGAAGAACCTGGTCATTCTTACCTAAAATGAGAAAAAAAAACAAAAAAACATTAGTTTCACAGAAGGAGATACAGTTGGGTTGATAAGAAATATTGGTTTCAAATTTTTGCACAAGGCCAGAAATTTTAGGGGCGAGGGTAAGTCAATTACATTGACCCCAGTCTTAAACTGGCACTTATTTTAATGACCCCGAAAGGATGAAAGGCAAAGTCAATCCTGGTAGAATTTCAACTCAGACCATTAAGACGGATGAAATGTCATTATGCACTTTGGGAATGGTGGATCTTGAAGCAGTTAAAAAATAAATAAATCACATGCAAATATTATCTGCATGCCATTATTTATACCTTTAACAGCTTCAAGACCCACCATTCCCAAAAGATATATATATATAAATAATAATAAAGGAGTTACGACGCAAAAACGTATATAATTAAATGAACATATTTATCTTCTTCAATATATATTTCAGTGATGATTTTTTTGAGTTTACCTACCAATTATTTTTGTTGGTAGTTAATTTATAATATATTGATATTATATAGATATATATATATAA
>NC_069004.1:18697698-18699219 GCF_001194135.2 Octopus bimaculoides
GTTATTTTAAAGGGCTTATAAACACCTTCCACATTGCAATTGTTTTCGTTCCAGCACACGATCTCAGATCAGGTCACTTGCTATGCAAGTGCATCTCCGTAACTATATATATATATATATATATATATATATATAAGGCTGCCAAATGAAGTTCATTTGACGAGCCCAATCAAATGCCAGCATCTATACGCAAAACTGAAATACATATAAATACAACACATACACTCACATCAGTACACATACATACATTCAGAAATATGCATACTCACACATAGAGTCATCAAAAATGTTATTAAATAAATAATATAGATAATTCCTACAAAATGTGTTGAGTGCCTCTTTTCTAACATTTGTCCACTCATTCATATACATGTATACATACATAGACAAACAAACAGACAACCAGACAGACATGTGTGTGTGTATGTGTTTATGCAAATGTGAGTACATATTTATATACTACATACTGTAAACAACACAGAAGTCTTGAAACAGACAGCATGGTGAGAGGATTCCCAAACAGCTGTTATATGATAAGTTGGCTCAGGGTAGCAAACTCAGAAGCTGACCAAAGCTGAGATCTAAGGACACATGTGAGAGCAGGTTAACCAAATGCCAGAGAGAACAGCATGGAAAATCTCAGTGAACAAAGGAGTCAAACAGCTCAAACATGAAAACATGCCGGGCCTTGAAGCACCACAGCCCTGCAGCACCTTCCTTGCTTGCAGATTTTGCCACAGAACTTGCTCATCAAACATAGAAAGGGATCAGCATGAGAGAAGCTGCAGGACAAAAACTATGAGTACCTAATTAAGACATTGTCTACTGCTTAGACTGCCTGTAAAGACATATACATATACAGGGTGTCCACAAAGTCTGGGTACATGAGGATTAACACATATTTTAAGAAATTATTATTTCTTATATTTAATTGTTAATGTTATGATTTTATTTACTCCATGTACCCAGACCTTGTGGACACTCTGTAGATATATATATATATACTTACATATAAGAGACCAAAGTGTATAGAGAGAGAGAGAGAGAGAGAGAGAGAGAGAAAGAGAGAGTACGTGTGTATGTGTGTGTGTGTGTAAGCGTGTTACAGTCCCCAGTCCCCTAGCCTTGACTTCATGTGATAGCTGTAAACGAGTGTCACTGTCATACAAGCAATGTCCGTCATTTCCAACCTTATGTGAAAACATATCTGGTCATGGGGGAATATTGCCTTATTTGGAAACAAGAGAGGGTGGGCAAGAGGTTCCCATCCGATCGATGTCAACATAGAAAAGTGGATGTTAAAACAATGATAATATTATGCACTAAGGGAAATAACTAACCTAATGATACAGATTCTTATACATCAAGTAGATGCTGATGGATTGAATGACACATGTGAAAATATATCCTATATTCAAGTGAAAAATTTGATATTTAATATCAGCCATGGTGACAGCTGTAGATATCTTTTAGTCTTATAAGGCATTGTCAATGAAGCCTAGTCACTCGAAACTAGTTGGG
>NC_069004.1:18699325-18700517 GCF_001194135.2 Octopus bimaculoides
TGTGTGTGTGTGTGTGTGTGTGTGTGTGTGTGTGTGTGTGTGTGTGTGTGTGTGTGTGTGTGTGTAAGTATGGGAGCCCACAGTAAGCAAAAATGAACATTCCTGGCTTTACATATATATGTATATATATGCCCACACACATACACACATCAAATAGCAATGACCTTAGATTGATGTTTGGGTGTGAGTATATATACAAATCTGGGTGTCTATGCAGTGTGTGTATGTGTGTAGGTGGGTGTGTGTAAATATAGCAGCGAAAATAAGCAGCAGGTGCTATTTCTAATTGTACATATATATATGTATATATATATATATATCCCAGTGACCTTAGAACAACACAGCAGTGTGTATGTGTGCATGGGTGTATGCATACTCACTCATTCATGGACATGGCAACGACCGTAGAAAAGCAGATTATGAGCACATACTCACTCACACACACACATAAAGATACATATATATTATAAGTAATATACCTTAACAGCAGATTATCAACACACACACACATACACACAATGTGTACACCCTGTAGGATGTAAGAGGCATCTGAGGCAACTAAAAAGGTTGGCACGAAGAAGGGCTTCTGTCTGTCAAGCACTATCTGCCATTCTATGTCAGCATAGTAAACGGACATAAGTTCCACCAAGATGAGACAACAATTGTGCACACACACACACACACACACGATGGGTTACTTTTGATGGTGTTAAGCAAGGTATATAGCCATAGGAAGCATGTCAGAGCAGACACAGATATGATACAGTCCTCGGGCCCATTAGATCCTGTCAAAGCATCCACCCCATTCTAGCATGGAACATAATGATGATATGTATAGATATAACATGTGTGTGTGTGTGTGTGTGTGTGTGTGTATGCACATACCTTAGTGGTTAGGGTGTTGCATTCACAACTGTGAAACCGTGGGTTCAATTCCCAGACCAGGTGTTGCATTGTGTTCTTGAGCAAAGTACTCTGTAACCATTTCATCATTTGACATGTGGCACATGATGCACCTGTACAGGTAATGTTGATTTGACGGAGGGAGTGAGCTTATGCGTATACAAACATTTGATCCCTATAAACAAATCATCTGTGTGGTTGTTCGGCAAGAAATTGCTGGACCCTCATACATCGTCTGATGACGGGAGAGTCCATGAAATATATATATATATATATATATATATACTCT
>NC_069004.1:18700527-18700953 GCF_001194135.2 Octopus bimaculoides
TTACATGTTTCAGTCATTTGACTGTGGCCATGCTGGAGCACTGCCTTTACTGGAGCAAGTCGACCCCAGGACTTTTTCTTTGTAAGCCTAGTACTTATTCTGTCGGTGTGTTTTGCCGAATTGCTAAGTTACGGGGACGTAAACACACCAGCATCGGTTGTCAAGCGATGTTGAGGGGACAAACACAGATACGCACACACATATATATCCATATACATATATACGATGGGCTTCTTTCAGCTTCCATCTACCAAATCCACTCACAAGGCTTTGGTCGGCCCGTGGCTATAGTAGAAGACACCTGCCCAAGGTGCCATGCAGTGAGACTGAACCCGGAACCATGTGGTCGGTAAGTAAGCTACTTACCACACAGCCACTCCTGCACCTATACCTACATACATACATACATACATACATACATACATA
>NC_069004.1:18702569-18703722 GCF_001194135.2 Octopus bimaculoides
TAAAACAAAAAAGAAGAAAGAAGGGAAAAATCTTGTTCCAAGTCTTTATTCCGATATTTTTAACCAATTTATATTCATCGTAAGTCAGTTTGAAGATTCTATATGATATCGCAGACATGGCTGTTTTATTCCCGCACTATTGTAATATATTCTCATGTGTTTAAAACTCTAAATATGCAAACAACCATGGAAGACACAAGGAACAATAATGACAAGAACAACTATAATGATGAGGATGACATTGATGATGATGATGATGATGATGATGACAATAATAATAATAATAATAATAACAAAGGTGATGTTAATAATAATGGTGATGATGATAATGAAGATGATGAGGATGATGATGTTTACAATAATAATCTTAGCCACTCATGTTGATTTTGACATATGAGTGTTTGAAGAAAAGCATTGAAGACAAAAAAAAAAAATTAAAAAAAGAAGTTGGATCTATTTGCAATGGGTGCGTGAATGTAGTTTGAGTCCAGGTATGGATTTTGCTATGAAGTCACAAAAGGTAACAATGAGGATTTTGATTTTGACTGGGATTGGACAAACGTAGTAAACAGTATATAATAATAATAATAATAATTATCAATTCAATAATACAGCCTAAACAAAAGAATTCACTAACACAAGACATACTCTATACAGCAAATATCCAATGAAATAAACTACCACCAGCAGGCCGTAATAACCAACACATTACACACACACACACACACACACACACACACACAAAACACAAACACTAGTAAAACAAAAGACTGCACCAAACTGCATAATTAAAGAAGAAAAACAGGAAATTGAAGCAATATAGCACTGGGAAGAGTTTTCACACTCCCAACTACTGAAAAGAACACAGAATGCTACACACACCCCAGCAATATGGAGGTGTAACGGGTGATGAAGTAGAAATTTGCCTGAAACTACCAAATGTTGAACAATGATAATAAATAATAATAATAATAATAAACCTCTCTACTAAAGGCATAAGGGCTGAAATTTTGAAGGGAGGGGCTAGTCAAATATATCAACACCAATGTTCCACTGGTATTATTTCATTGATCCTAAATGGATGAAAGGCAAGGTTGACCATTGGTGAAATTTGAATTCAGAACAAGGCCAGCAATTTCTGGCAGTGTATGTG
>NC_069004.1:18704826-18706597 GCF_001194135.2 Octopus bimaculoides
AGAGAGAGAGAGAGAGAGAGAGAGAGAGAGAGAGAGAGAGAGAGAGAGAGAGAAAGAGAATTGAAGATGAAAAGAATTCCTGAAGCTATTTATTTCTTTTATTTTAAAGAAGTATAATAATAATTTAAAAAATGGAGAAAAGGAGAGGAGGGGGAAAAGAAAAACAAAGACATCAAATAGATAGAGCTATAAAAAAAATTATCAACAACAACAGCAGTAGCAGCAGCAGCAGCATAAAGTTACTGTTTCTTTGAACAAAACATGGTTTATATTCAACTTTTGGAATAAGTTTCCTATGAGTATTTATTTATATGTATGTATTTAAATGTATGCATATACATTTAAATATATATATACACATACATATATATATATATATATATATATATATATATATATATATATATATATATATATATATATATATATATATATATATATCAACACACGCTCATAAATACAAACATACATATAAATCTGTATACACATATAGCTATATATATATTTATACCCACACGCACACACATATAAATACATACATATGTAGAAGATGTGTGTGCATATATATATATATATATATATATATATGCATGCATGTACGTACGCATGTTCATATATATAAATACATTTATAAACACACACAGATATATATTCCCACACATGCAAAGTTATGTGTATGTGTATTTATATACACACACACACACACACACATGTTTAGTTATAAAAATACATGCATATAAACTAGCTTTTATATATTTTTATCCTCTATTCATATTTCCTACTCCAATTCATTTAATTTTTGAAGTTACAATATTACAACCATATATTTGATTCTCTTGTCTTTCATTCTCTCGTTGTATATCTTTCCATCAAACTTTTTAGCCATTAATCTACATAAGAAGATATTTTATTCTATTTCATCTGCTCAGATTTATTCAAACTTTTCCAGTCTTCTTCCTTCTCTTCTCTTTCTTCTTTACAATTCCTAACACACTGGATGGATTCCTTGCAAATGCATGGCCTTTTCTGCTCTCCTTGATGTTGTAAACACCAAAGAGCTCGCAGCAAGGTGGCTGCAGTTTTCAGTCAGTTTTGTATGTGATAGAACCAAATGAAAAAAAAAATTGTAATAATAATAATAATAATAATAATAATACAAGTGTTGAAGAAAAGGAAGGATGTTTGTGCGTGTGTATGTAGGTATACATGTATACAGACTGACTATATAAATTGTATGTATGTATATGCATGCATGTATGTATATATATATATATATATATATATATATATATATATATATATATATATATATATATATATATACACACACACACACACATTCATACAGCCAGACATTAAAGATAAAACAATTGAAATATAGAAATATAAAATTAAATAGAAGAAGAAGAAGAAGAAGAAGAAGAAGAAGAAGAAGAAGGGAGGGGGAGAATATGATATCTTTTTTTAAAATTGTTTGAAACATCTTTTTAAACAAAACCTACATTAATAGTAGTTAATGATGGTGATACTACTACTGCTAATAATAATAATAATAATAATAATAATAATAATAATAATAATAATGACAGAGCTGGGACCTATACACGACAGAGCTGGGACCTATACACGACAGAGCTGGGACCTATAAAGGAATATATTCACAGACACGACAGAGCTGGGACCTATAAAGGAATATATTCACAGACACGACAGAGCTGGGACCTATAAAGGAATATATTCACAGACACGACAGAGCTGGGACCTATAAAGG
>NC_069004.1:18707222-18712240 GCF_001194135.2 Octopus bimaculoides
TATATATATATATATATATATATATATATATATATATATATATATATATGTAACACACACATACATAGAGAGAGGGAAATACATGCAAGCACACATATACATACATGTTTGTATGTATGTGTATATACACATATAGATACAAACACACATATACGTACACATATTCTCGTCTCCTAGCATGAAGCCAGCTCCCTTTCAATTGTAGCCCCACCCAGTTGAAAGGGATCATCGTCTTGTGAGGTTCGTAGCAACCTCACTAGTGCCGGTACCATGAAAAAGAGCACTCAGTACCCTTTGTAAAGTGGTTGGCATTAGAAAGGTCATAATGGAGTGTTTCTTGAGGAGTTCATTCCCTTACCAGCAGGATGTTTTTCGTTTCATTTTTGAGCACTTGTTTGATGTATTTAATTTGACTAGTATCATTTACCAGGTGCACTCCAAATGATATCATATAGTACTCAAAGGTGTTTTGCACTGATTTAAAAACCTCTTCCTCACACTTTTCTTTTGAGACAAGACCTGCCAATATCCCTGCTTCGATAAAAGTTTAACCCTTTAGCATTTGAACTGGCCATATCCAACCCAAACATTCCACATGCTGGTCAGGTCTGGCCTCTAACACCTATCCTACAAAGTCTATCTAAAAGCAAACACTCAGATCATTGAAATTCCAAGGCTACAAGATAATGCATGATTAATTCAAAATGTGAATAAACAAACATAACATTTGGCAGAGTAATCTGAAAGTTAAAGGTTAATGTTGATAGCAGGACCTTGTGGGCTTAACTATCTATGAGTTAAACCAGTCAAGTATCCCAAATGCTGGTAGCAGCTTGGAAACTTCAAATGGGATATTGTCTTGTTGCAAGAGGAAAGCTCTGCTCATAATATCTTTTCAAGCCCAGTATAATATTGTTTGGCTACTCTATCACATTTCACAGTACCTTTATATGATATATTTTCCTCAATACTTAGGTATTTGTAGAACTCGTTTTGTGGCACAGAGACAGTATTGATGCTAAGATTTTGGGGTTTGGTGATCAGTTTTTCCATATTCAATAATGCTACATGTATCACAAACTGATGACCAAGTTATGAGAGCAAAGAGATAAAGCCATAGCAGAGCTCATCAAGAAGACAATTAATTAGCATCAGAGTAAGACTCGCTCACCAGAATTTGTTGATCTGGAGAAGGCTTTTGACAAGAGTACCACAATCCATGAATATTGGTCACTAAGAAACCTAGGAGTTGATAAAATGGCCAGTGATAGTTCTACAAGTTACAAGCAAAAGTGTAGACAGTAAAGTAATAATCACTGATGATTTAATGCATGAAAGAAGAGGTCCACCAAGGTTCAGTATTCAGCCCCCACCAACTTCATTATAATCCTACAGATCACAAAGGGATTTGAAACTACCTATCCATGAGGAGCACCATACGTTGAAGATAAAGCTTGTATAGCTGAATCTAATAATAGAATTAAAGAAGAAATTCTCAACGTGGAAATATAACTGAGGATCGTGGTACCACCAGGGAAATGGTATCATTTGATATGCAGCAAAGGAGGAGGTAGGAACTCTATATGTTACACCTAATGTAAGCTATGGAAGCAGAAGAGATGTAGTGGAATTACAAGCAGGCTGACAGAGGAAGCAGAAACGGAGGAAGCAGGCTTTGTATGTGCCAGACGCATTGGAGCAATAAGCACTAAGAGCAGGTCAAAAATAGATTCTCTTAAATGTCCAGCTGGCTCATGAGAAGTGGTTGATAGCTTCCGTTACCTTGACGACATAATTATTTATATGCATGTACACATGTGCATATAAATGTGTATTATGTACTTTTAAAATTCTTAATACATCCTTCCATATATTATATAACATTTCTCACTCCTGACATATTTATAAGCATGGCTTTCACACTTCAAGTCATCTTTTATTTCTTTATAACTCCTCATGAAAGTTTTGTATTTCTTTATATCTCACTGAGCCCCTAAGGTTAATAAAGAAAAGGCCACCGTCATCATTGTTGTCATCATTATTAAGGCGGTGAGCGGGTAGAATCATTATCCCAGGCAATAAGCTAAGTGACATTTTTCATTTCTTCTGGCATTATGTTCTGAGTTCAAATTCCACCAAGGTCAACTTTGCCTTTCATTTTTATCAGGGCTGGTAAAATAAGTATCAGTTGAGCTCTGGAATCAATGTAATCAACTAACCCCCTCCCCACAAAATTTCAGCATTATGATGATGATGATGATGATAATAATAGTCGTCGTCATCGTCATCATCATCATCATCATCATCATTATTATCATTATTATTATTATTACTCATATACACTCAACAGATTAGACTGTTGGAAAAGGAAAAAAAATCCTAACATTGGGCTAATACAAGATGCCTCAGATGCCAAGAACCCTTCCTAAGTAGCCTAGCTGTCCCTAATAAATAATAATTATTATTATTGTTATTATTATTACTAAGGCAGCACAAGGCAGCGAGCTGGCAGAATCGTTGGCACACTGAGCAAAATGCTTAGCGGCATTTTGTCCATTTTTACATTCTGAGTTCAAATTCCGCTGAGGTTGACTTTACCTTTCATCCTTTCGGGGTCGATAAATTAAGTACCAGTTGCATACTGGTGTCAATCTAATCGACTGCCCTCCCCCTCTCCTTCAAATTTCAGTCCTTGGGCCTAGAGTAGAAAGGATTATTAAGGGACAGCAAGCTGACAGAATCATAAATAAGCATGCCAGACAGAATACTTGGTGGCATTTCATCGGTCTTTATGTTCCGAGTTCCAATTCCACCAAGGTTGACTATCTCTTTCAACCTTTTGGGGGCAATAAAATAGGAACGAGATGAGCACTGGGGTTGATGTAATCAACTTATCCTCTCCCCCGAAATTGTTGGTCTTGTGCCAAAATTTAAAACCTTGCACCTTCAGTAGAAAGGATTATTATTATTATTATTATTATAAGCACTGGACAAAATACCTTGAGAAAACATAGTTACAAATTCTACAAGTTCAAATTTTACCAAGGTAACTACTACCTGTCACTCTTTCTGGAAGTCAATTTAATATTCCTATAAAGCATCCAAGACACTAACACCGCACTACAACATTACTGTAGTACACCACCAAACACCATCATGACCATAGCACCACCACCACCACAACTCCTATCACATATACAACACATCAACAGCCACCATGTCATTAACTGACCAGCTCTCTAACAAGCTGAAGTGGCTAGCGAAATGATGAAGTGGTCAGACAATTTGCTCTTGGTCACTATAAGGACAGAGGTCAGTTGTTCAATAATATGATTGGCTGCCAACTTCCTGGTCACAGGTTCATCCCTCTAGCACCTCCTAGTTGTCTTAATTAAACGTTGGCTATTGTGGGTTAAGTGTGATGCAGAGCGCTGTTGTGTGGTGCCAAGTTGGTTGAGTGTTTCATTATGTGGAGTAGCATGGTGCTCCACTGATACATACATAAATATGTTTATGTATGTGTCCATGTGTGTGTGTTTGTGTGTGTGTGTGTGTGTATGTGTGTGTTTGTGTGTGTAGGCGCCTGTGTATTTGTTTGGCAGTCTGTTTGTCTTTACATGTTTACTACAATCTACATCTCTAGCATTTATGAATACATCTTCTGTGAATTCCTATCCATACATCAATCTGCATATATATATATATATCTCCCCACCCCCACTCACTCAGCATTTGTGGGTGCGTGGGGTGTATACATATACCCATATGTATTTAACAGGGTGATAATTTCGACAGAACTTACGCCCGGCCACTTAGAATAAAGTACACGAAGATAAATCTGAGAGTGAATAAAATATTTAATCCACAACGTTTTTGTTGAACTAAAGATTATGGATTAATTATGTTTTACTTGTTTCATTCAATGGACTGCAGCCATGCTAGGACATTGCCTTGAAGGGTTCTTTTGAACACTTTAATGAGAAAATACCAGTACTTACTCTATCGGTTCCTTTTGCTGAACTACTAGGTTACAGGGACATAAACAAACTAGCATCAGTTGTCAAGTGGTGGTGGGAGACAAACACACATAAATACACACACACACACATATACATGATGGGCTTCTTTCAGTTTCTTATTTCTTTATTGCCCACAAGGGGCTAAACATAGAGGGGACAAACAAGGACAGACAAAGGGATTAAGTCAATTACATCGACCCCAGTACGTAACTGGTACTTAATTTATCAACCCCGAAAGGATGAAAGACAAACTCGACCTCGGCGAAATTTGAACTCAGAATGTAATGGCAGACAAAATACCGCTAAGCATTTCGCTGGGCATGCTAACATTTCTGCCAGCTCTGGCTTCTTTCAGTTTCTGTCTACCAAATCCACTCACAAGGCTTTGGTAGGCTCAGGGCAACATTGGAAGACACTTGCCCAAGGAGTCACACAATGGGACTGAACTCAGAACCATGTGGTTGGGAAGCAAGCCTTTTACTACAAAGCCACGCTATTTCGCAACCACATGTTTCGGGGTTCAGTCCCACTGTGTGGTACTTTGCATGGGTTGATGTCTTCCACTATAGTACTAAACCCCTGACGACACCAAAGTCTTGTTAGTAGATTTAGTAAACAGAAACTGCAAAGAAGCTCATGTGTGTGATGTGTATTTGATGCATCTGTAAATGCACAGATGTGAGTGCATGTGTGCACAAGTACAGCCACTGCTGAAGTAAAATGGTGATGTTGTAGATCTAACTGTTTGCTCTATATTTTTGAAAACTTCTGAAATAAAAGCAAAAACCTTCGCTTGAAAAACAAAGTACAGGTTGGTGACAGGAAGAGCATCCAGTTGTCAACTACTTCTTCAGGTAACTCCCCATCAAATTATTGTCCCCATGTCAGGAGAGAATAAAAACTAACACTAAAAAATGAACAAACAATACATACAAGCACACACACACACACACACACAGATATTTCTATGACCGCAGCCACTTGGCTAAAACACATAAA
>NC_069004.1:18712340-18714767 GCF_001194135.2 Octopus bimaculoides
ATATATATATATATATATATATATAAAACAGTCAAATTGTCTCAAGTTACGCATTTGTTGCTTCAGAAAGGGAAGGACAGATGGGTAAATTTAGTGTTAGAATGTATAAAAAGACAGGATGGCCATGGATGGCAGGAACACTTCTGTCAGGTGTCTGCTCAGTCAGTGCAATCATATGTTGATTGCTTTTATGTTTGGCTTTGTTCAACAAGGCAAAACATAAGGCCCAGTGAATGAGACTCTAGCCATCGGGATCAGACATAAATGCTGCCAGGAGTATAACATGCTGTCTTTTATCATTGCAGCAGGAAAGGCTGTCATCATCGTCCTTGTCATTGTCATCATCATCACCACCTAACATCCACTCTTCCATGCTTACATGACTCAAATGGAATTTGTTGTAGCAAAATTTCTTCAGCTAGATGCCCTTCCTGTCACCAACACTCAGCTGTTTCCAAGTAAAGTAATAATACCTCATGGCCAGACATGTTTTCATGGCAGACTGGAAACTAAAGATATGGCTGACATGATGGTGATATCTGTTTTATATGTATGTGTGTATGTATTTATGTATATATCCACATTTCAGAAAGACTCTTGTCACTTACTCAAAATAGCAGTCAAATCTCTCACAAATCACACCTGACAATTAGAATAAAGGAAAAAAAAAAAAAAATTAAACATTCAACATACACAAAGGCAGGATGGTCATATCTAGAATGCCTTTTGTCATAGGTGTGCCTGGATCAATTAAGGTTAACTTTGGAATAAATAACAACAATGCCATAAAACATTTTGACTGCTGTGTCCGCTACCATGAAATCGGTTAATCCTTCACTCTGCACACGTATCATATATATATATATATATATATATATATATATATATATATACGCACATGCAGACATACACAGGCACAACAACAACACACACATACACATACTTCTTATGAGAGGTCACAGTATCATTGACACAATTACAATTACTCATTAGTACAATTAACTTCCAATTAATTAATGTCCTAGATGAGAATGTCACTGAACTAATGTTTTATTTATTATGTGTACGTCCACACGTACTTAAACCATACGTCTGTGTGTGTGTGTGTGTGTGTGTGTGTGTGTGTGTGTGTGTGTGTGCATGTACATTAATAGCATAGCTATCAGTAGGTTTTAAAATGTCTTAACATCTTCAAGTTTTCATGTGTTTACAGATTTTGTTTGCATGTGTGTGAGTGCATTTATATATATATATATATATATATATATATACATACATAAGCCAAACCAAATAAAATTTTGAAAGCATTCGACACATTTGGTTAAGTGAGCAGTTCAGCACATTTGGTTAATCAAATGTGTCTGAACTGCTAGCATCCCACCATCAGCATATAACTTGGAGTGAAAATGAAATGTAAATCTGGTATCTTTTGAAGCATGTTACATCACCTGATGAAACTCTTTTGCATTGTGTGTTGCATCTGACGTCATTACATTGTCTCACACTCACTAGGGAGCAGTGCAGAATGAATCCCAAATGGTTGTTGTACTAATAAAGCTACAAGTCACACACCGTCATCTGTATTAATCATTTAAAATATACCCTACGTACACCTCGGAATTCCAGACATAGATCCAACAACAAATGTACAGTATCCCTGATAACACCTGGTAGTCATAAATGGTGAACGTGCTCTGCAGGCACACTACCTGGGACTTACCCTGAATTTGGATACCGCATTTAATTAATGCCTCCTCTCTAAACCTTAACTCTTTAATTCTAAATTTAACTATACATATATCAGGTCATTAAGAATGAAATGTCCAATTTTCTTATGCACCAAGTTTGAATGTTTTATTTTGGCAATTCTTTGTTTTACAACATTGAAGAGTTACACCATCACTTTTCGAAATGCAATTCATGGTGTCTGTTTATATTACAGCAGATGTATACATCAACCAATAGGATGAAATGATGAATTAAACAACCAAGATTGGTCAATAAACACAGGCCAATTCTCTTGCAGGACAATGCTCGACCACATGTTGCACAAAGATATTCATCTAACATATTCACCAGACTTTGCACCAACTCACTATCAAGTTTTTCAGGCATTAGACAACATTTTGCAAGGAAAAAACTTCAAATCTGAAGAAGATGCAAAAACAGCCTTTCATGATTTCATCACCTCTTGTTCTCCAGAATTCTTCGCTGCTGGCATAAATAAGCTACCAATAAAATGGCAAATTTTGTGTTGATAATTTAGGTACACACTTGGATTAACTGCATTACTTTTTGTTGAGATAAAATAAAATAAACCTTCAGTTCAAAATTGGACATTTCATTCTTAACAACTTAATATATATGTATATATCTCAGTCTCTTTTGCCAAACTGGTAAGTTACGAGGTGTAAACACACCAACACT
>NC_069004.1:18715360-18721655 GCF_001194135.2 Octopus bimaculoides
ATATATATGTATGTATATACACACACACACACACACTCAATCTGAGACTATAGCAGAAGACACTTGCCTAAGGTGTCACGCAGTGGGACTGAACTTGGAACCATGTGGTTGGGAAGCAAACTCCTTACCACACATCCATGTCTTCGAGAGAATGTATATACCTATATTAGAAAGCTAAGCATTAGAGAAATGTAGAGTAATATACCCAAACTTCAGATATGGTACAGAATGTAAATTTAGATATTGAAAGAGAAGACAAAAATATATTTTCTCCGTCTCTGTTGTTTAAATATTTTATCTTAGGAGATGCTCAAATAGAGATGGGGTAGAATTCAAACAAAGATGTAAAAACAGAAAAAGAAAAAAATGCAGAATACAAGTTTCCCAAACACCAGAGACAGGTTAGAATTTAAGCTAAAGACAGCAAAGATATTCAAACAGCAGAGATGGAGTAGAATTTAAGCTAATATGCCATAACAGCAAGAGAAATGCAGAATGTAAACTAAGACATCTAAATGGTAGAAATGTGCAGAATTTAAGCTACAATACCCAAACTGTAGGGGAGGGGTGCAGAATTTAAGCTAGTATACGAAAATTATGAGAGAGAGAGCAGAGTGAGACTAGGTCATATTTGAAAGTACACAAGTTCTTTAAGCACCATAGAATGAACAGAAGCATCTTAAATGTTGCACACACCAATGCCACAAGCTGTAGCTTGACTGCAGCAAGCTCTCACTGCACAAGCATTCAGAGAGAGAGAGAGAGATTACAGGGAAGCAGAGGCAGACACACAGACAGACGGACAGACACTTTAAGCAGCTACCTACATCTTCTTACAATCCCACCAGATGTCACTGCTGCACTGAGCAATCTCAAGTAGGTGTGCAAGTCTTCAGCCAGCATCACGTTGCAATATAAATAAAATAAATATATATATATATATATAAACCTACAGTTGGAAGACGAAATAAATACAAACATCCCACACGTTCACCTGTAGTTGTATTCCACACACACACACACACACACAGATAATCAGAGAGACATCTAAACTTAGGCCTACAGTAACAGACCTACATAGAAACATAGACACATGCACACAGTCAAACACGTGTAGATATAAAGACACACACATATTTATGTAGGTGCTTACACAAATACACACAACCTGCACATACACCGACAGAGACATGCATACACAGCATCTAGTCAAAATACACATACATGTATAAACACATGTTCACACACAAACACACATCACTTAGTTTCCAAGTGACAGCTCAACCTGCTAGAAATAGCAGCCAAATATTTGTCAAATCACAGCTGACTATCTTCAAAAAATGTATTCGGTAATGGGGTCTTTGATGCTTTATGCCTGAAAATAAGAAGGCATGGTCCTGGCGGGGTTGCTTATTATCTTATATCTGCTCAATCAAGGCTGACCTGGGGTTTAACAGTGACACACGGATACACATACACCTACAAAGAAATACAAACATACAGACAGTCACACCAAAGAGCACACATGTACACACACACTCACACACTCCTTCACATTTAACATGAAGTATTGTCACTACAAAAGAAATAGAAGCTAAAATATTAATTATTGACATTGACAGCTATGATATCTAACAGTGTGTGTGCATGTGTGTGTGTGCGTGCACGTGCGTGTTGGGAAAGTGAGGAAATTGTTGGTTGGGTGACATTGTTTTGGGCAGGGCTATTTTAACAGTATTACAAGCCCCTGGGCTCTACATCATTTATTTATAGACAGCAAGCTACAGCACACATAGATTACAATTGGGTTCAAGACCTAGGAGCTCCAACTCATCCCCAGCAAATCAGTGCACTGGTCCCTAAATTATTTATTTATTGACAGCAAGCTAGCTATACCATACATAGATTACAATTGGGTCCCTAGGTCTGTGAGGGCCCCCAGGCAACCCATTGCACTGGGCTCTACAGCATTTACTTATTGACAGCAAGCCACATCATCATCATCATCACCACCATTTAACATCCCCTTTCCATGCTTGCATGGGTTAGATGGTTTAACTGGAACTGGCAAGTCGGAGAGCTGTACAAGGGTCCAGTCTGACTTTGGCTTGATTTCTACAGCTGAATGCCTTTCCTAATACCAACCACTCCGACAGTGTAGTGGGTGTCTTTTACATGTCACCAACATGGGTGCCACCAGCATGAATGCTGTTACAGATCACTAGCCACAGCCACAAATAAAATTTCACTTGGCTTGACGAGTCTTCTCAAGCACAGCAAATTGCCAAAGCCACGATCACTTGTCATCACTTCTGTGAGACCCCACATTTGAAGATCATGCTTCACCACCTCATCCCATGTCTTCCTGGGTCTTTCCATAGGTTCCCTCCACAGTTAGAGATCGGAACTTCATTTATGCAGCTGTCCTCAACCATATGCATCCCATGAACATACCAGAGCAGTCATCTCTCTGGCACACCACATCTGTAGCCTCTAATGTCCAATTTTTCTCTCAAGACGCTTACATTCTGTTACTGACAGCAAACCGCAGCATTCATAGTTTAGAATCGGATCCCTAGACCCATGAGGCCCTACCCCCCAGTACATGGCCAGCAAATTTGGGGGAAAGGGTAAGTCAATTGCATCAACGTTAGTGCTCAACTGGTACTTATTCTATCAATCCTGAAGGGAAGAAAGGCAAAGTCAACCTTGGTAGAATTTGAACTCAGAACACAAAGATGGATGAAATACCACTAAGCATTTTGCTTGGCATGCTAATGGTTCTGCCACCTCACCACCCTGGTAATGCTTAAATACCAACATTGTCTTGAATTAACCATGTATTATTTCGTTGCTTTGAGATGTTCATGTGATTGCTTATTTCAGAACAATATTGTAAGGTAGGTCTGAAAGGCCAGATCTGGCTGGTTTGAACATACAACAGGGAAAATATTTCACCAGGAAAAAGATTGCACCAGTTTAAATGCTAAAGGGTTAGGAAATGGACAAGCTTATTATCTGGGGATAAGAGGACAGTCATGTTTCTTGATCAATAGCTGTTCACCACTACCAGTACTACTACTACTACTACTACTACTACTACTACTACTACTGCTGCACTGGGCCTAAGTGGAAAATTTTATATCAATAGTTCTTGCACTAGGTGGCATCACCTGTTGTGGGTACTGTCAGCTCATAACGGGATGGCAAATGTCAAGGAATACACTGTAGAGCAATGGGATCCATATCAGATTTTGGGAGTCCACACAAGTAAAATAGTACACTGGGTCCACAGTAGTATTTTAAGGGTCCGTGAAAAAATGTTGTCTTAGCTGTATTTATCACAAGAAATAGCTAGGTTTCTTACTCTAATGTTTTCCATAGTTCAACCTATGGACTGTGAGATTAACAAAATAGGAATTCTGAAAAGAAGTATCTATAAAACTAGTTTTTAAACATCAAATCGATCTGGTGCCCCACCAGAGTTAAAATAGTAATCAAAGGGGTCCGTAAGCAGAAAATGGTTCAGAACCACTTCTTGATTTTTCTCAGCAATAAAAACCTTAAACACTCAGGATTTAAATGAGCCATATCCAACCCAAATATTCTATCCGTATTTACAGTCAAAGCGGCCAGATCTGGCCTCTCACACCTACCCAACAATATCCTTGTAGAAATAAACAAACACATGATCGAAATCTTTGAAGCTACAGGATATTGCATGGTTTATTTAAAACAATCAGAATAAATAAGCATTACATTTGACAAGAGTAATCTGAACACAAAAGCGTTAAACCAGGTATGTTTTGAACACATTTTCAAAGTAATCTGTGCCACTGTTAAAATAAATAGGACATTGTGTTATCAGTGAACAAATTTACGACTTATGACATACAAAGGTCTAATAGAATTTCATTATATATAGGCATATACATACATACACACATACACACACACACATATATATATACACACATACATATATACATATATATACATATACATATATACATATATATACATATACATATATACATATATATATATACATACATGCATACATATATATACATATGCACACATACAGATATATATATATATATACATACATATACACATGGCATACATAGGTATATATATACATACAAACATATATACATACATACATATATATATATACACACACATACATATACATATATATAAATACATATACACATACATACACACACACATATATATATATACACGCACACACATACACACACACACACACACACACACACACACACATACAGACATATGTATACATACATATATATACATACATATATACACACACATTATCTATATATAAATATAAATAACTATATATGTATTTTTCTTTATGTCTTTTACTTGTTTCAGTCATTGAACTGCAGCCACATTTGAGAACCACCTTGAAGGATTTAGTAGAACAAATCGACCCCAGTGCATATTTTTTTTAAGTCTGGTACTAATTCTATAAATCTCTTTCGATGAACTCCTAGTTTTTGGGTGTGTAAACAAACCAATAATAGTTGTCAAGAGGTGGGAAGCAAGTTTCTGAACAACACAACCACATCTATACAGTGTGTGGATGTTAGTGAGTTTTTGCCTTGGTATCATGTAATAGTTGTAAGCACATGCCACCACCATGCAAGTGGTGTCCTTTATTTCCAGTGTTTCACAAAAATATGACCTTATTGGGAAACAGGTGATGGTTGGCAACGGGAAGAGCATCCAGCTAAAGAAAATCTGCCTCAACAAATTCTATGCAATCCATGCAAGCATTGAAAAGTGAACATTAAAAATGAATGACAATGACACAGAACGAGAGATAGATATCACCATGTCAACTCGACTATCAGATGTTGTCGTACACCTCTGGTCACAATGCACTTCCTTGCATTGTTGTAGCTTTTGAATGATGCCACCCTGCTTGCTTGCTAGAGAGGTAAGCTCACATTTCCCCTGAACAGAATGCCAGTCCATCCCAGGATTATCCATTTACAGCTGAGTGGACTGAAGAAATGTGAAATGAAGTGTTTTGTCCAAGAACACAACACATAACCCAGTCCAGGAATTTAAACCACAATCTTGCACTTGTGAGTGCAACACCCTAACCACTAACCCTAACCACTAACCCTAACCCTAACCACTAACCCTAACCATTAGGTCATGTGCCTTCACTATATATTTTATGCTTTAATTGTTTCAGTCATTAGACTGCAGCCATTGCTTTGAAAGATTTTAGTGGAATGAATCGATCCCAGAACTTAATATTTTTGTCTTTATTTGCAAAGCCTGGTACTTATTCTATCAGTCTCTTTTGCTGAATTGCCAAGTTACGGGGGTATAAACATGCCAGCACTAGTTGGGGGACAAACACGGACACAAAGACACATACACATATATGATTGGCTTCTTTTAGTTTCAGATTGGTCAGCCTGAGTTTAGAGTACAAGGCACTTGCTCAGGGTGCCATGCCTACGCCTATATATAAAGGGGTAGAGACTCCCTTCAGTCATGAATGACCATGCGATTACACCTAGAAAGTTCCCCTCCGAGGCACAAGTCCAGGCAAGGTTGTTTATGGAAGACCAGCAGTCACCCATGCATTCTAGTCTAGCCTCTCCATGCCATTGATGTTATCCAAGGGAAAGGCAAAGGCTGATACAGCTTGGCACCAGTGACGTCACAGCTCATTTCTACAGCTGAGTGAACTGGAGCAACGTGAAATAAAGTGTCTTGCTCGAGAACACAACACATAGCTAGGTCTGGGAATTGAACTCATTACCTCATGATTGTGAGCCTGATGCTCTAACCACTGAACCATGCACCTTCACCTTTGTCTGTGTGTGTGTGTGTACATTGACGCTTGTCAGTTATAATGGGTGTTCCAGTTGATCTGATTGAGGCAACAGCCTGCCCATAAAATCAAGAGGCAAGCAGCTGAGTATTCCACAGACATGCATACCCTTAACATAGTTCTCAGGGAGATTCAGCATGACAGAGAGTGTGCCAAGGCCGGCCTGCTGAAATACGGATGTTACTCATTTCTGCCAGTGTTGAATGGACTGGAGCATAATGAAATAACATGTCTTACTCAAGGACACAACGCTCCACCAGGAATTGAACCCACGACCTTAGAATGGTGAGCCAAATACCCTAACCAATAAGCCAGACGTCCAAACTGCTAGAAATAGCAAATTTCCATCAAATCACATCGGACACTGGATGAGATGAATGTATTGAGAAATGATGGGGGGGGGGG
>NC_069004.1:18721665-18732385 GCF_001194135.2 Octopus bimaculoides
GCAAATGGATGGGCAGCGGTGGCAGTGGGGAGGATCAGATGAAGAATTTACCTTTGTTACACACACACCCACTGCGAAAAGGTGAGTGGTTGCTGTGAAGAACTTAACAATGGCAAAGACTTTGGTAAGGAACCTACTCAAGGTTGTTTAATAACCTTAGACAGCCTTCTTGTAGAACATTTTACTGTCAAAGACGTCATTGTAGTAAGTTACGTATGTGTTTTATTTTGAATGTGTGTATGTGTATGTGAGTGGAAATATGTACACATATGTCTGCGTGTGTGTGTGTGTGTGTGTGTGTGTATAAATATATATATATATACATATAGATAGATAGATAGATAGATAGATAGATAGATAGAATCATTATAGCAGACAGTCAGCCAAACATGTAAGGGTGGTAGATAGCTGTATAATGAAAAATATCTAGCTACTTTAAACCAACTACTGAAGTAGTTGGTTACTGTGGCCAAAGCTTACAGGAAACAGTAGTAGTAGTAGTAGTAGTAGTAGTAGTAGTAGTAGTAACAACAACACAGCAGCACCAGCAGCGTTCATAACAGTAGTTCTGCTATGTAACCACTGCAAAGTTGGCTAAAGACCAAGCATGAGGGAACCTGAATAATAGGTTTGGTAGTGGTGGTGGTGGTGGTGGTGGTGGTGGTTGTGCAGGTGGTGGTAGAGAGGTGTGTTGGTCTGGCACTGTGCCATCAGCTTATTTTAGAGAAGAACTGTGTAATGATGAACAATGAAACTGAAACCACTTCAGCCAATCAGGAAGCTTCTAGTTTGGCAGCTGAGTTTGAACAATATATCAACCAATCAGAACGCCTCTAGTTAAGCAGTTCAATCTGGGCAAATGCAACCAAACAATCAGAGCAGCTGTAATACACAAGTTTTGTCTAGGCCAAAGATCTACATCTTCTTTCAATAATGGCTCACTTTTGATTTTCTCGCATATGCCCATGACCATCATCTGTATCAGTATTTCTCAAACTTTTGTGTCGTGACCCATTTTATTTTTCTGGCGACCTACAGTATGAAAAACGCTGGTTAATATTCTGTACTTTGCACCCACTAGCATCTTTTTTTCTTTGCTTCTTTTGTGTCGTGACCCATTTTATTTATCTGGCGACCTATTGAAGGGTCGGAACCCACAGTTCGAAAAATGCTGACCTATATATAATATCATATCTTACTTATAAAATTATACCTGCATATTCCTCATTACACTCACTGGTAATGCTTGTAGAAGCACATCATGACACCAAGGACTAGAAGCCATCAAATGTCCTCAACTGCATAAAATCTCTGAAAAAGGTTTATAAAAGTTTCATAGGCTTTGTGCTAAGAAGCTTGCATCCTAACCACATAGTCCTGGGTTCAGTCCACTGTGTGACACCTTGAGCAAGTGTCTTCTACTATAGCCACAGGCCAACCAAAGCCTTGTGAGTGGATTTGGTAGATGAGAACTGAAAGAAGCCCATTGTATATGTGTGTCTGTCTGTGTTTGTCCCTGTAACTCAGGGACTCGGCAAAAGAGATCAATAGAAAAAAAGTACTGTGGTTGATTTATTTGACTAAAAATTCTTCAGTGTGGTGCTCCAACATGGCCGCAGTCTAATGACTGAAACATGTAAAAGATAAAAGAAGATCCATAGAGGGCTACCTTGGGAGTCCAGTTGTGAGCTGCAACCAATCTGTAGCCAATCTCTAATCTAGGAAATACAATGTAGACAACTGGAGAAGCACAAGTTTGGCTTTTCAGTTTGAACAAGTTCAGTCGATCAGATAAAGCCTGAAAATGGATTAGCCAACCAGGAACCAAAAGTCATCCAGAATAAACCAAAATAGACAATCTAGCCAAGTGGGAGAGCCTCTATGTTAGCAATTCTCACTTTGGAGGCTGCAGATCAGTGGTGGTCTACAGAAGTGGGATGGGGAAACTGAGAGTTGTGTTCAACTTCTGAAAAAGCTGCTGTATAAAATGTCTAATTAATCAGTTTTATATAATCATTCAGTTACATAGAGTGCTCAATTAAGAGGTGAAACTGGGAAAAGTTTGTTGTTATTTAATAAAATTGGCTTATTAGGATCAAGAGAACTTTCAAAAGTTTGGAGCCCCAAGAGAAAATTATTTTAAATCAGTGGCTCTCAACTAGAGTCCATATGGCCTTTGGTGGGGTCCATACAAGATTTTGTTGTTAAAATTTATGTCCAAAAACTTCTACAATACACAAAATATTTTAATTTTTTTTATACAATTCCTAATAATATTTAATTACAAAAATACAATAGGAATTTTTCTGTATATACACTGAATGGCCATGAGAGTCCAGTAAAGTAAAATAGGAATCAAAGAGGTCCATAGGCAAAAAATGGTTGAGAAACACTGTTTTAAATAATGGAGTCCTGGCTAGGGAACAGTTTGGGTAACTCTATTCTATATAGTCTCAAGCTGCATGAAATAGCAAACCAAATTTCCTTCAATTCACACATTATCTTCAAAAGGGAATACATTGAACAATGTAGGACCTGGTATATAAATGGTCGGCTCAATGAAGATTGAGTAGAATTTAAACAGTAATAGAAATGTGTATTTGCCACCATTGTTTAGCCCTAAGTCTATTCCAACCAAGGTCAGACCTGTAACACTAAAAAAATTGTAATTTTTTTTGTCTTTAGTCAGTAAGCGTTTTCTTATTTGCTTCTATTTAGAAATCAAAGGAAATGACTACTATTCCCTTTAAACTTTGCTTTTGTGACTCAGACACTCATGCTTTTAAACTGACATATATTCCATTGCATTTCAATCAGAATCAGTGTTGAGTTGCTGAAGCAGAAATATCATTATAGCAAATATTCTGCTCCATACCACAGATTTGCTTGTCACTTGCATGACCTTAACTACTTGAGCATATCCCATAGTGGCTGACAATATGTGCATCTCTGATCACAATCAGGAGTAGTGGTGATGCATCATAGCCATGTGTTGAGAGGGATTCTTTGGGGTTTGAATAAATGTAAGAAAGAAAAAAATTTGAAGGAAATATTTAGCCATTTATCATACTTTCTAGGGGTAAGCAAATAGGAAATAACAGTTGCTACCCAAAGACAAAAATTGTGTTATACAGTGAAGCTGTTCTAGCCATACCCATACACTCTTTTGGTCTCTTTAAAAGTTAGAGCATGAGTAATACAACTGAAAGTTGTCACGTCTTAACATACCATCTATCTCTGATGTAAAAAAAAAAAGGACAAAAATATGTTACAACAGCAACAACAACAACATCATCGTTTAGTAATGGAATCAGTACGAAGTTAATGGTTACCAACAAACATTTTTACCATTCCTGCTGGTTAACATATCAAAATTTTCAAAGATATTTTAATGAGATTAGCAAATTCTTGGCATTGATATGGAATTAAGACACACACACACACACACAAAATATACTGATGTAAGAAAAGAAAGAAAAAAAAAAACAGCCACTATGAGACATTATGTTGTGACGTTCATTAATTCTGATGAGATATTAATTAAGTCTAGACCTGTGTGTGTGTGTGTGCACATGCATGTATGTGTCTCTTGCGTTTTAGAAAAGCTATGGGCCCTGCCTCACTTATTCAAACTAAATAACAAACATCTGCTACAAGTCAATCTTTTCCCTATTTCACAGCAGCATCTGGGGTTTGGGGGCCTTCAGCAGAGACCACTCTGTTACAAACAAGTGTCCAAACCAAGTTTTCAGTGTTAGGACAGCTCATACAAAGTAGTTTATTCTTCCCTTTTTCCTCCATTTATCTTAGAGACCCTGTAATTAAGTTCTATGCACTGCACTTCCTCCTCTACGAAATCATCAACATCAACATCATCACTATCACAAAAATGCAAGCATAGCTGAGTGGTTAAGAAGCTTGCTTTTTCAACCATGTGATTTTGAGTTCAGTCCCACTGTGCTCACGTTGAGCAAGTGTCTTTTACTACGGCCCCAGAATGACCAATACCTTATGAGTGGATTTTGCAGATGGAAATTGTGTGGAAGCTCATCATACATACGTGTGTGTGTGTACATGTTTTGGATTATGTGCTTGTCACCTCACTGATTGACAAGCAGTATTGGTTTGTCTACATTCCCATAACTTAGTGCTTCAGCAAAATGAATTAATAGAATTGCTAGTACTTAAGAATAAGTACTGGGATTGAATTGTTTTTTGACTAAAACATTCAGCCACAGTTCAGTGACTGAAACAAGTAAAAGATAAATGATAGTATATTTTTTTTCAACATAGTGGCTGTGTGGTAAGTAGCTTGCTTACCAACCACATGGTTCCGGGTTCAGTCCCACTGCGTGGCACCTTGGGCAAGTGTCTTCTACTATAGCCTCGGACCAACCAAAGCCTTGTGAGTGGATTTGGTAGATGGAAACTGAAAGAAGCCCGTTATATATATATGCATATGTATATATATATGTGTGTGTTTATGTGTCTGTGTTTGTCCCCCCCAACATCACTTGACAACCGATGCTGGTGTGTTTATGTCCCCGCAACTTAGCAGTTCGGCAAAAGAGACTGATAGAATAAGTACTAGGCTTATAGAGAATAAGTCCTGGGGTCGATTTGCTCAACTAAAGGTGGTGCTCCAGCATGGCCGCAGTCAAATGACTGAAACAAGTAAAAGAGTTAAGAGTATGGGCAGTGCCCCAGTATGGCCACAGTCAAATGACTGAAGCAAGTAAGAGGTAAAAGTTAATGGAACAAAAAAACAGAGATGGTCATATATGGAACACCTTCGATCATAGATTTGCTCAATCAGAAATTAAAAAGGGTTAAATAACAATAGAGACACCAACTAAGACAATTGGTTCACATGTCATTGACCCCCCAGGAAGGAATCAAAGACAAAGGCCAAACTGACCCTGCCAATACTTCAATACAGGAACGTAAATGGGATGTAACTAAATACCACAAGGAATTTAGTCTGGCATTTACCCATTTCTGCTGCTCCATCGATCCGAGAAAATAGATTTTGTCTGCCTCACTAAATCTTACAAGCTAAGTTGTTGTTATTGGTTACTACCAACATGGAGCTCTGCCTGTATATCTAGTTGAACTACTAATGGTGCTGCTGCTACATGCAAGCAGAACATGAAAGAAAACTGCAACAAAATAAAAATAAAAAAAGAGAGAGAGATAGAGCAAAAAAAATACAAAAGTTGGATTCCTTTCATGGAAAGTGTTTTGAAAAAATTCTTGAGAATTTTGTACTATGACAATACCAGAAATGAAAAGAAGTGTTAAGAGGAACATTGTTATGAAGATTCTGGACTGAAGACAGAATGAAGAATTTTACTGGCAGATCATGTCTAACAGCCACACACACACACACAGGTACAAAAAGAAAAGCATGAGATAGAGAAGACAGGTCACCAGACAGGAAACCTTGCAAGGGGACCTTAAGTTTATTAACAGACAATGGGAATACACAATCAATGGAGGACACTAAATAGCTGCGCAAGTCCTGCAAGTCAGAATGACTGTTCCAGCACATCTCCCAGCCATCTTCCAGGGCAATGCCTTTTCCATTTTATTGGTTGGGACCATGGGGTAGACTGAATTACAGGAAATTCTATGTTCCACTCCTTATTCCTAATAATATCAAAATAATGTGTACTCAATGCTAGCAGGGACTGACTGAGTCAAGGAGGAAAGGGGAGACAACCATGAACTCCAGTTTGGTTATATTTTCAGTGCTTGTTAAGTTGGGCAACAAATTATCCTCTAACCCAATGTTCCTCAGGCTGACTCCCATAGCAATTCAATATCTAAAAAATCCTATTAAATATTATTAGAAATTGTATTAAAAAAAATGAATGTTAAAATATTTTGTGTATAACCAATTTATTGCAGATAAATTTTAACAAGAAAATCTTATATGGATCTTTAAGAGTCATATGGACCCCAATTGAGAACCTCTGCTCTAACCAGACTTGAGATCCAAATATTTACAAAATAGTCTATTAAAGGTACGGACAAACCATGTGGTTGTGTTAAACTAGATTAAGAAAACCCATGATGAAAGACATTCCAAATGTGATCATCCACTCTGTTTTCTATGCGCAGGAAACCTAGGACCATATAATCTGATATAGATCATGATCAGAGGAAAATTTGGCTGTTATTTCTAGCACATTGAATACCTATCTTTTAACTTTTAGTTGTTTCAATCAGTGGACTTTGGTTATCCTGGGGTACTACTTTGAAAGGTTTAACCAAACAACCCTAAAAGTCATTTTTTACCAAACTGCTAAGTTATGAGGATATAAACAAACCAACACCATACGATGGTGGGGGAGGGCAAAGACAAACACAAAGATACATACACACCTACATATATGACAAGTTTCTTTCCATCAACCAAATCCACTCAAAGGCTTTGTTCAGCCGAAGGCTGAAGACACTTAGCCAAGGTGCAATGCAGTGGAACTGAACCCAGAACCATGAGGTTAGGAAGCAAACTTATTACCATACAGCCACACCTGTTCCTGTCCACGCAGCTCAATTACAATTGCATATTATTAAGACAGATGATACTTCTCACTTGCAATATCTCCTTTGTATATTCTCGGATGAAAAAGCAAAAACAGGAGAAAGAACATCTGACTCATCTCTTTCTCATGGTACCTTTCAACAGTTGGCTGAACTGTGCCTACCTAGTGGTATCTGCTTACAGATAGATGGACTGTGCTTACCACATTTACGATTCCATACCTAATTTCTATGTGTTTATTATTTACAACTGTGGATCATCCCATGGCTGTATCCATTCAAAGTTACATGGGATGGAACTGAAGTGCTAATATGTAATGAGTGACTTGTCTAAGAACACACTGCAAAAACTGTCTCAGTGATATAAAGTGAATCTCCAACCATTCAGAACCTCCCACACCAACTCTTCTCCAACTCAACTTAATGCTCTACTCAAATGAGTGACTCATGTTGACTTCCATCTTGAAGAGTAGGAACTAACCTGTTTCAGGGAGATGGATGGCTCACCATTTCTATAATACATGCACATGTCTGAATACCTCTCCCCCTGTCCCCCTCTGTAGGTGTGTGTGTGAGTGTGTAGACCGACATTTGTCATTTCATTTATGTGTGTGTTTACACACACACACATACATATATACTTATATATATATATATATATTAGATAGATAGATAGATAGATATCTAGAATTTGTGAGCATGTGTATGTCTCTGTTAGTGTGTGTGTGTGTTGGCATCTATAAATGTAAATGCAGAGTTTCTTGTCTAAAGGGTACTCAACCAGATTTTGATTAGTATGTGTGTGTGTGTGTGTGAATGTACTGCTTTCATAATTTTAAGGACCCCTGTCTTAAGGACTCAATTATATTTTGTTAATAGGGTTTTGTGTATTTCACAAAGTGTGTGTGTGTGTGTGTTAAATGTAAGGAGAGAAATCATTTTTCTGAAGGGGCAAACTAATTTTACTAAGCTTTTGTGTGCACACAGTCATTTTTACAAACAAGCATGTGTGTGTGCATGTGTGTGTGTGTGTGTGTGCATACACATGTATGTCTATATGTGTATATATACATGTCTCCTTGTGTGGGTGTCAGCTGACTCAGTGTCTGTAAGAACTTCTATATTAACCAGCAAATGTTTAGAACCACTTGTCTCACAACAGACCAGTTTATTGAAGGTCATATGTGGTGTGAATCAAATTTTTTCTTTCTGCCATGTGACAAGATGCCTTCATATTAAACCAATATCAGAGAGCAAGCTGGCAGAATCATTAGCAGAATGTTAGCTGCATTTCATCTGTCCTTACATTCTGAGTTCAAATTCCATCAAGCTTTACTTTGCCTGTCATGCTTTCAGGGTCACTAAAATAAGTACCAGTTGGACACTGGGGTTGATGTAGTCGACTTACCCCACCCCCAAAATTGCTGGCCTTGTGCCAAAATTTGAAGCAAGCTGGGTGGAATGTTTAGAGGCATTTCATGTTCTTTCGTTCTGAGTTCAAATTCTGCCAAAGCTGACTTTGCCTTTCATCCTTTCAGGGTCCAATGTAACTGACTTACCCCTTCCCCCCAAATTGCTGGCCTTGTGCCAAAATTTGAAACCAATATCATATCAATATAAAGCGGCATGCTGGCAGAATTGTTACTGCACCAGGCAATATGCTTAACAGCATTTCATCCATCTTTACATTCCGAGTTCAAATTCCACCAGCATCTACTTTATCTTTCATCCTTTCAGGGTCAATAAATCAAGTACCAGCTGAGCATTGGGGTTGAAGTAAATCGACTTACCTCCTCCCCCTCGAAGTTGCTAGCCTTGTGCCAAAGTTTGAAATCAATATCTTATAACAATATCCTTTTACCATCCACATTATTGTTGTTGTTGCTGCTATTAATGTTGTTTTGAGTTAATAATTGCTCTAAGACATTGGTTCTCAACCAGGGTCCATATAAGATTTTGTTGTTAAAATTTATGAACAATAAACTGGTTGAACTTTTTACATTACACAAAATAATTGAATAACTTTTTCATACAATTCCTAATAATATATAATTATAAAAATATAATAGAAATTTTGTAAACATCAAATGTCTATGAGGACCCATCTAAGTAAAATAGGAACCAAAAGGGTCCATAGGTTTAAAAATGGTTGAGAAGAACTATACTAACAGTTTCTGACAAAATTGTTAAGAATATAAGACGTGACCAGGACAGTTCTGGAATCTAGACTGAATCAGGCAGATTCTGCAGAAGAAATGTTCATGGTTCAATGGAGAGGAAGGTGGAGTGCAGAAAGCAAGATGAAGCAAGTGAGGCCCCTTGGTCATCTAAAGTATGAATTTCCATTCCCAGTCACCTTGACCTGGTCAAGCTTCAATGCTCGTTTTCGCAGGGTTTATGCAGTTGGATGCCCTTTATAATGTCACCCACACTACAGAGTAGACAGAGTGCTTTCTCTGTAGTACCAGCACCTGAGAGGTTGTCTAGGAACATGCAAGACAAAGAAAAAGTGTACCTTGACTGAATGGGGGAGAGGGGTTGGAGTAGAGAGTAAGGTGGCTTTATGTCAGGTGTTGATGGATTAAAACATGATGACTGGCACTCCATTGGCTACGAAAATGAGGGTTCCAGTTGATCCAATTGACGGAACAGCCTGCTTGTGAAAATTAATGTACAAATGGCTTAACACTCTACAGACATGCATTCCCTTAAGGTAACTCTCAGAGAGATTCAGCATGACATGGAATGTGACAAGGCTGACCCTTTGAATTACAGGTACAACTCATTTTGGCCAGCTGAGTGGACTGGAGTAATGTGAAACAAGACATCTTGCTCAAGGACACAATGCACCACCAGGTATTGAACTCACAACCATTCAACTGTGAGCCAAATACCCTAACCGCTAAGCCATGCACCTTCACTTGATAAAGGGACAGGTGCAGGTATTTGGCTATAGAGGAGATAAATGGTTACCCTACATAATATAAGGGTGGATGGGGGTAACTGGAAAGAAGTCAATGACGGTAGTGATAAGGGGCCACAGCATATTCTCAGAGTACATGTATATGAAGTAGGAGCACTCCGTCGGTTATGATGACGAGGGTCCCAGCTGATTCGATCAATGGAACAGCTTGCTCGTGAAATTAACGTGCAAGTGGCTGAGCATTCCACAGACACATGTACCCCCAACGTAGTTCTCAGGGAGATTCAGTGTGACACAGAGTGTAACAAGGCCAGCCCTTTGAAATACAGGTACTACTCATTTTTGCCAGCTGAGTGGACTGGAGCAATGTGAAATAAAGTGTCTTGCTCAAGGACACAACGCGTCGCCGAGAATTGAACTCAAGACCTTACGACCATGAGCCGAATGCCCTAACCACTAAGCCACGTGCCTAAGAGAGAATATAGACAAAATCATAAAGGGTCAGTGGGTAAGTTCATAAGAGTATTAGGGAACAGTAATAAATGCTTAATGATGTATGTAAGAGTGGATACAGAGAATCCTGAAAAAGGGTGGAGTGAAAATTCATTAATTTTTTCTTACAAGAGACGTATCCTCGCAAGTTCTTACGAATTTATAAATTAAACCCTGTCTACTAAAAAGGTTCTTTCTCACTACTTTATATGGATGCTCAACAAGCTAGAAATAACAGCCAAATTCTTGTGAATCAGATCAAACCATATGTAAATAAGAAGGTATATTAGATAATGGAGCCCTATATACACAGAAAGAGACGAAAATTTTAAGCAAAGCAGATTTGTGGATACAAAAAAACACAACAACAGCACGTCACTGAACAGCAAAACTGCAGTCTACTGCACACCACTGCAGTCTTCAACACACTGCTGCACAACTTTCACTATAATCTATGAGATACCATGACTACAGAAATCATTAAAAGGTCATTGGCTCTCTCATTCTACTTTACGGGATGAACAATAGAATACTTTAGACACACACACACACACGTGTGTGTGTGTGTATATATATACATGCACATATAAATATATATATAGGTCACTGGCTATATATATATAGTTTATATGCATATATATATATATATACATACATATATAGTTTATATGCATATATCATCATCATCGTTTAACATCCGCTTTATATATATATATATATATATATATAGTTTATATATATATATATATATATATA
>NC_069004.1:18732646-18733547 GCF_001194135.2 Octopus bimaculoides
CTAGTAATTATTCTATTGAACTTTCTAACCAAACCACTAATTTTGGGGACATAAACACACCAGCATCGGTTGCCAAGCAATGCTAGGAGGACAAACACAGACACACAAACATACACACACATACACACACACACACATATATATATATATATATATATATATATATATACATACATATATATGACAGGCTTCTTTCAGTTTCCATCTACCAAATCCACTTACAAGGCTTAGGTCGGCCTGAGGCTATAGTAGAAGACACTCAGCTTACTCAAGAAATGAAGAGGCATGATGTTATTGTGCGATTTATAAAAGTTGCCATAGCTTTCGTCTACAAAGTTTGTAAGGAGCTAGAAACAGAAGATGGAAATGTATCACCAGTATCAAAGCATAAAAAGCATTGTAAATGTTCTGAAGCCATCAGAACACCTGAATTTATCCAGCAAGTTCAACAGACCATTGATTACAATCCGAGAAAGTCCATGAGGTTAATTGCAAAAGATCTCTGTGTTAGAAGGAACAGTCAGAAATGTTGTCCACGGAGACATCAGATATAAATCTTATATGACAAGGACAGGTCATTTTGTCAGAAAAAGCAAAAGAAAATCACTACATCGGATCTAAAAGGCTTTTAAACAAACTGAAAAATCCGGCAGAAGGAGATTTGATTTGGTTCTTCTCAAACAAGAAAAACCTCGACCAAGATCAAAAAGTTAACAGAAGAAATGACAGATGGTTATGTGGAGACCCTTCTGAAGTTCCAAGTGTTACGCATACAAAACAAATGTCTTATAAACATCTCTCACACTGCAATTGTTTTTGTTTCAGCACATGATCTCAGATCAAGTCACTTGCTATGCAAGTACATCTCTGTAACATATATATATATATATATATATATATA
>NC_069004.1:18734263-18734801 GCF_001194135.2 Octopus bimaculoides
TATATATATATATATGTTGTTGTACTTGGGGATGGTCATATTGCCAGTTTAGCCAATAAAAACACACGCACTGTATATTTGGTGTTAATTTGCTTCAGCTTTATATTACATTAATCTTAATCTTATTTCGGCCAGAGTTCTTTCGTCACACTTCTGTGACCTCATCAGTGGTCCTTTGTTTCCTTCCTTCTTATGTGTGTCTCACCTTGCTAACTATCAGCCATTTTGTATTTTGTATTCCTATTGTATGTGTCTACGCATGCGTGTCCTTCAATGTGTCTGTGTCTTTTGTAAGTGCATGTGTGTATGGGGAGTGTCTGTATCACCTATATTCTCTGTTAATACAGAGTATATAGGTGATACAGACACTCCCCATACATAAGAAGGAAGGAAACAAAGGACCACTGATGAGGTCACAGAAGTGTGACGAAAGAACTCTGGCCGAAATAAGATTAAGATTAATGTAATATAAAGCTGAAGCAAATTAACACCAAATATACAGTGCATGTGTTTTTATTGGCTAAACTGGCAATATGAC
>NC_069004.1:18735287-18746561 GCF_001194135.2 Octopus bimaculoides
ATATATATATATATATATATATATATATATATAATAATAATAATAATAATAATAATATAAATAATATATAAATATATGCATAAATCCATACATATATGTACATAGCTACATCTATATGTATACATACATGCATATATGGGTACAGGACATAAAAAAAAAACGATATATATATATAAACCAATAACACACTTATTCAGGTAATTTAAAAAAAAAAGAAACAACAGAGATTAACAAAATAAGTACCAGTAATATACTGAGTCAAATCATTATCTGACCTTGTGCCAAAGCTAGAAATCAATATCATCACCATCATTGTTGCTGTTGTTGTTGATGTTAAAGCTAGTGAGCTGGCAGAATCGTTAAGCACAGCAGACAAAATCCTTAGCAGTACTAAGTCCACCTTTATGCTCTGAGTTTTAATTCCACTGAGGTTGATTTTGTCTCACATCCTTTCAGGGTTAATAATTTAAGTACTAGTTAAGTGCTGGGGTTGATGTAATTGACTAGACCTCTCCCCACAAATTTCAGGAATTGTGCCTATAGTAGAAAGCATTATCATTATTAAGGCAACACAGTGACCTTGCAGCACTGTTGCTTAGTGGCATTTCATTCATATTATGTTCTGAGTTCAAATTTCACCGAGGTTGACTTTGCCTTTCATCCTTTCAAGGTTGATAAAATAAGTACCTGTTGAGTACTGGGGGTCAATGTAATCAACTTCACCTGAAATTGCTGGCCTGGTGCCAAAATTTGAAATCTTCATTTTTATTATCATTATTGTTATTAAGGTAGCAAGCTGCTAGAATAGACAGCATGTCAGACAAAATGTTCAGTGGCATTTCTTCTGACTCATTACACTTTGAGCTCTCATCCCACCACGGTCAGCATGGTCTTTCTAATTTTAGCACAAAGCCAGCAATTTTGAGGCAAGTAAGATAAAGGATTACATTGACTTCAGTGTTGACTGGTATTCATTTAATTGACACTGAACAAATGAAAGTTAAAGCCAACTTTGGCAGAATTTGAACTCGGAACGTAAAGGGCCACTATGAATTTTGTCCAGTGTACTCACAATTCTGCTAGCATGCCAATAATAGTTTCTGGTTTTGAAGCAAAACATGTAATTTTGAAGGTGTGAGTTTAGTCGATTACACTGAACCCAGTACATGACTGGTATTTTATTTTAAAAGACATTCAAGCGAGATCGTTGCCAGTGTTGCCGAACTGGCTCCTGTGCAGGTGGCACATAAAACACACCATTTTGAGTGTAGCTGTTGCCAGTACCACCTGACTGGCCTTCGTGCCGGTGGCATGTAAAAGCACCCACTACACTCTCGGAGTGGTTGGCAGCTGTAGAAACTCTGCCAAATCAGATTGGAGCCTGGTGTAGCCATCTGGTTCACCAGTCCTCAGTCAAATTGTCCAACCCATGCTAGCATGGAAAGCGGACGTTAAACGACGATGATGATGATGACTTCAAAAGGATGACAGGCAAAGTTGGACCTCAAAGGAATCTGAACTCAGAGTGTAAAGAATTCGAAACAAATACTGGAAAATATTTACCCCAACACCACCAATGTGTCTGTCACCCATGATGATAATGGTGATGATGATGGTTTCTGAATTTTGAGCACAAGGATAGCAGTTTTGGGGAAGAGGATATGTCAATTACATTGACCCCCAGGATTAAAGGCAAAGTTGACCTCAACACAATTTGAGCTTAGAACATAAAGATGGACAAAATACCACTAAACATTTTGCTCAGTGTGCTTATGATTCTGCCAGTTATTATTGTTATTATTATTATTATTATTATTATTATTATTATTATTATTAATCATAACAATGATTATAATTATGGTTATAATAATAAATTGCAAATTAACATTTTGTTTGTTTGTTTCTTTCTCTATAACATAATCATTTCTGGAAACAAGCTTCATCAGCTGATTTTATCACGAGATTTACTCATCTCATATACATACATTTATACACTCAGAAACTTATATATTTACATACACAGAGTCAGAGGCAACTTGACAAAAGTACATACACACATACAGACACACTACAAAAAAAATATACAGAGGCACACATTCACTGAGAAGCATACACATACACAAACAGAGGTACATACACATTTATCATCATCATCATCGTTTAACATCTGTTTTCCATGCTGGCATGAGTTGGACGTTTTGACTGAGGTCTGGAGAACCAGCAGCTGCACCAGGCTCCAATCTGATCATTTATACACAGAAAAAAAAACACACACACTTAGAGAGGCACATGCACAAGCATGAAGACCAACACAAACACACACAGAAATGAAGATACAAGTAACATATACAAACAAACACACACACAGAAGTACACATATAAACACACATATTACACATAGAGAAACACATACATATGCAAGCACCAACCCCATTCTATCCTAACACATAAAATATAATTTAATTGACCCTAAAACTGGAACTCATTAACATTTACAGCTTCTATTTAAACTTCAACTAAAGATATAATTAATTAATTACTTAATTAATTAATTAATTAATTTCTACTTATTAAATGCAGAGGTAAAATTTGCTGAATGGGTAAAATATTTGACAGAGTAACCCACAAGTCATCAGTTCAAACCTGGCATTAGGACTATGTTGTCACAAGGACACAACCCTGTGTATTCTGCTTTGGCTCAATTCAGAACTAACTGACTTATGGATCACCTCAGCCATGACCAGCCCATCTGTTTTTTGCAAGGCTGTCATATATAAATATTGGACTGCATTCTCAACAAAGTCTTTTATTTGATTTGCTGTGTCTATAGACATACCAGGCTAATATGCTTTCTTCCCTGTTGTAAGGAGTTGAAACCTGGACAGTTTATAAAGCTTAAGTGGACACAAGTTACATACATATATGATGGGACAGCTGAGACAGATCACGAATAACATTCTATTTGACAAAATCAAGAATGAAGAAATCCCCTGGTGTGCTCTTCTGCCTCCTCATGATGGAAATCCTCGTTGATAGAAATCTACGTTGGTTGAGACACATACACAGGATGGACAACAGACTCCCCAGATAAATAAAATCTTTACTCCCAGCTAAGCAAGGGGAAAAGAAACCATGGAAGATCTAGACTGAGATTCAAAGATACTGCAAAAAGGAATATGAAGTGGGAAGGAATTGATTATGGTAAATGGCAAACTCAAGTGAAAAAATTGACCAATATGGTGAAAGCTTATCAAGTCACACCAAAGCCATGAACAATCATAGTTGTGATGACTGATGCAAATAGACAAAGAGCTGGGTCTGGAGGAAGAGGTAATGCCTATAGCCTTTGTAACCCTCCAAGACAGGTGAGATTAATGTTGTTAATGTCCCACTTAAACTATATGAAGTTGATTCCTGCGAGAAAGACATGTGCATGAAAGAGTTCCAAAGGAAAGAACAGAGTTCAGAAATGGTACAAAATGATCCAGCCTTAAGGAGCAGTAGAAAAAACAGAGAGAAAGAGAAAGAACTTACAGCATTTGGCACTCCATCAGTTATGATGCTGAGGGTTCCAGTCAATCTGATCAACAGAATGGCCTGTTTGTGAAATTAACGGGCAAGTGGCTGAGTAGTCCACAGACATGCATAGCATTAACATAATTCTCAAAGAGAATTCAGAATGACACTGAATGTGACATGACTGACCCATTGAATTAGAGGTACAACTCACTTTTGCCAGCTGAGTGGACTGGTGCAATGTGAAATAAAGCATCTTGCTCAAGGATAAAACACATTGCTGAGGATTGAACTCATGACCTTACAATTGTGAGTCAAATACCCTTAACCATTAAGCCACATGCCTTCACATACAACAAACCTGTATTATAGAGACTGGAGTGTATCTGTGAGTTATTTTATGCCAATGAGTCAAGTGACATGTCCAGGCTGGCCGTGTGCAGCTGAAGCAATGTCCCAAATGTTAAATTTGTGAAAGATTTTGCAATTTCTGGCAAGTCAGACAATCACAGAGAACTTCCTCTTTCATATACCACTGTAGTCTGTAGAAAGAAATGAGAACCAGAGCAATTTCATCAGGTTACCTGTGATACACCATCGGTATAAGTAGGAGGAGTTTTCCCCAAATAATTAACAGGTTATTTTCTCAACTGTGTCAAATAAGTTATTATTGTTGTTGTTGTTTAAACCAAGGAGACTTTTAATATGCAGATCCTTTCATCAAAGGTATTCCAACCAATAACCATCCCATTTACAAAGAATACAGACTTCATTATCCAATATGTTTTTCCTTTCTTTCGGATAACTACGATGTGATTGAGATGGCAGGGGAGACAGAGAGTTGGCTGCTGTTTCTAGCAGATCAAGCAATTGCATAGAGCTTCACTTGTAATTGGTTTCAAATTTTGGCACAAGGCCAGCAATTTTGGGGAAGGGGCTAAGATGATTAAATTGACACTAGGCCAACCCCAGCAGCATTTGAACCCACAATGTAAAGATAAATAAAATGCTGCTAAGCATTTTGCCCAGCATGCTAACAATTCAGCCAGCTCACTATCTTAATTAATAATTAACAGATTAATTAATTAATTAATCTGATGAACAGCGAACAGCCCTATTAATGAACACTGAAAAGATTCGACTGTTTCCACAAGCATTTAACAAGGAATGTAAGTAGCAAGTCAACCCGGATTCATTAAATGTTTCAGCATTTAAACTGACCATAACCAGTCCAAATATCCTACCTGCTTTATAGTCAAACCAGCCAGATCTGGCTTCTTACACCTGTCCTACAATGTCATTCTAAAAACAATCACATCATTGAAATCTCAAAGCTATGAGATAATGCATGATTAATTCAAAACAGTCTGGATAAACAAGCATTACATTTGACAGAGTAACCTGAATGTTAAAGGGTTAACTTCCAGCTGCGACCACCTTTGCCTTTTTTATTTTTTTCAGACATAGTATATCTTGGATTACATCATTTAATGTATTTTTCCCTGATGAAAATCGCATGGAGTGATTTGAGGGAAATATGATTGCTATTTCTAGCAGATTAAATGACCATGTAGGGGCTTCTCTGATAGCTCATTCACAATTAACAAACAGGTTGACAATTCTGGCAATAAGAAGAGTAAAAAAAAAAATTAAAAAAAAAAAAAAGAATTAATAAGTTAATTGATTTGCTTTACATATTAACTGTTCTCACAAACAAACAGTTAACAAGTTAATTACTCTGACAATCAGGTAACAAGTGAAATATCCAGGCAATCAGCTGAATGGCTATTCTGGCAAATAATACTGCATTTGCAAGAAGACTGAGGAATATTATACATAGATGTGCCAAGACAAAATTACGTGGTCGTTCAAGCTGGTCTCTTATAATCTCATGGAATTTCTCTCTTCCTTATTAACTGATTTGTAGCTGACATTTCTCCGCTAACTATCGCAGAGGTGCATTGAACCGTGACTTTTTAATTGCAGCGCTTTCTCTCAAAAGACGTATCGACAAATTTATCTGTTTGTTCAAGTGTACTTACACCGAGGAAGACGATCTCAAGGTGTGTGCTGAGTATAGGTCAACAAGTTATTAACTTTTTATCAGAACAGTGGATGAGCGGTTAGTGGCACGGTGTTACTAGATCAAAGAACACCAGTTCAAATCTTGCAACAGACAGCATCACCACATGTCCAACATTGATATTTTATTCAAAAGAAGTCCATTAATCCAAATTTGGGAAATAGATATTTACAGCTATTCTTCAGTACACATACAAACACACACAAATATATACAACAGTTGAAACGGTCATTGTACTGAATAAAGATGAGTGTTAAATCTATCTTCCGTTTCCTTCATCGATTATTATTATTTTATATATATATATATATATATATATATATATATATATATATATATATATATATATATATATATATATATATATATATATATACACACATATATATATATATATATATATATATATATATATATATGTAGCATGAACATCATTTTAACATCTACTTTTCCAAGTTTGCGCATGGCTCAGAAAGAATTCGTTGAGGCAGGTTTTCTGCAGCCAGGTACCCTTCTTGTAGCCTACTTTCATACGTTTCCAAGTTAAGTAATATTTTCCCTTGGTCACTCATGGATGAAGTGTAAATGAACAGCCTCTGCAAAACTCAGTTTCCACTTGTTATGGTCCATGGACACTGCGATATAAGTAATTCTTTTACTTTTTTATTACTTGCTCTATTTATCAAACTATAAAACTCACATTTGGTATAACAGGACTACATGCCCCAGGGAAGAGGGAATTATGTGATTTATTTATCTTATGTGTTTAAGGATTTTGTTACGTGCAGCCCACCATCAGCAGATTGCTGCTTAAATTTTTATTCAAACTGTCAACTTTGAGCAGGTATGGCCTGTGTGAAACTTGTTTCTTAACCACATGGTTCAGTCCCACTAGGTGGCACCTTGGCAAGTGTCTTCTGCTAAAGCCCTGAGTTAACCAAAGCCTTGGAAATGGATTTGATAGACGGAAACTGAAAGAAGCCCATCACAGATGTGTGTGTGTTTTTGTTTTCCACTACCACTTGACAACCAGAGACAGTTTGTTTTCATTCCTGACAAAATGAAGGCGGCAAAATGGCAGAGTCATTACCACACTGGATAAACTGCTCAGTGGCATTTCGTCCGTCCTTACATTCTGCATTCAAATTCTGTTGAGGTTGACTTTGTCTTTCATCCTGTTGGGATTGATAAAGTAAGTGTCAGTTGAACACTGGGGTCAATGTAATCAATTTACCCCTCCCCGTGAAATTAATGGCCTTGTGCCAAAATTTGAAACTAATATTTGGACTGGAGGTATGTGGCTTAATGGTTAGAGTGTTGGACTCATGATCATAAGATTGAAGTTTCAATCCCTGGACCAGGCCACACATTGTATTCTTGAGCAAAACATTTTATTCCACATTGCTCCAGTTCACTCAGCTGGCACCAATGAGTATTCCTCTGATGGACTGGCATCCCACAGAAACTAGGAAACCGTCCCTATGAATATATATGACACAGGAGGGGGTTTTATCTCTCATTTTTGAGTTCGATATGGCTGGTTTAAATGCTAAAGGATTAATTTACAAGACAAAACCGAAAGATTCCATTAGAACAATACCAAAGTTACATTATATGCAACTGTGTGCTTCTAAGAGACACAGTGGAATTAATGCTCAATGCTGTATTAGTGGTTTCAGATTATCCCAAGTATAACATCATAACACTATGGCAGAGTATCTGTATCAACAAAAGCTATTTATTTCTTATGTGATCTATTTCTCAGAAAGAACTACTGCAAAATTATGAAAGCTTTGTCAATTTGAGCAACCATACAGCTGAGTTTGGAACCAAAGCAGAATGGCAACTTTGCTACTGTGCATGGGAAAGGACCATGCAATGGAGAGGATGGCTCTGTGGAGGGACTGATTGCTAGAGCCAGCATACAGTACCTGTTTTTTATCTTTTATATGTCTCAATCTTTGAAGTGCAGCCATGTTGGGTAACCACCTTGAAGGGTTTAGTTGAAAAAAAAAAAAAAATCAACCCCAGCCCTAATCAAACTGAAGAGGATTTGGGTAATCTGCTTATCAATTAGTAATAGTTATTTAGATGATGGGGTACCAGCTTATAATTTTAAAAATCATCATCATTATCATCATCATCTAGTGTCTCTTTTTCCATGCTGGCATGGGTTGGATGATTCGACATGAACAGATTGAGCCAGAGGGCTTCATTGATCTATGTCTGCTTCACTGATCTCCTATGTCAGCTGGATGTCCTTCCTAATGCCTGTCATTTCAGAGTGTACTGGGTGTCATTTTTTTTTTCTGTGGCACCAGCGCTAACAAGATTCACAAGAACCTGCAAAACAAGCCCCACTCAACAGAACGGAATATAGCACTGAGGGATAAGAAAGTAAGATAAAGGGACAGAAGCAGGTTTTTTGCTGAATAGGTTAATACGTAGTCTGCCTGTTGAGAGAAAGAGAGAGGAATAGAAAAAGTTTAATATGTAGCTAAGTATGTTAGGGTGAGAATAGTGTGACAGATGAATACAGACAGGGAACAACACAGAGAATATCAGTACAGCGGAAGTAAAGGAAGGAAACATGGTATTGCAGAAAACTGATGGAAGAATGGATATTAGAAGATGAGTTGTGGGGGAAGGCTTGAGAGAAGCTCAATTCTGACAAGCTGGAAGGACTTCTGAAGCACAACATCCAGCTGTAAAACAAAACAGCAAAAACATGCCATCCAAATCAATGAAAACTGCTAAATGCATACCATGAGGGTGGTGTGTGCATTAGTGGGGCAGTCATATGGAAACATGTGGCCGTATGTGGTGAGGCCTTGTTGGCCCTCATCAAACAAATGCTTGCTTGCAGATAATAGAAAGGGAAAAAAAAATGTCAAGTAAATTCCCACCAACCTCACCACTAACACCTGAAAACCTTTTGTTTCCGATTCAGTTGCAAAACTTCAGGGGATGTTACTGTGTGATGAAAAGGTATGTCTGGAGAGAATTATAGAGGCATCAGGGTGGTGGCACGGAGATGTATGCTGTGCAGGGGGCAGGGCTTTAGCAGCCACCACCACCAACCTTCATTGTCACTATCATCACCATCACCACCACCACCATCAGCACCACCACCACCGTCACCACCACTGTCATTGTCATCACCACCATTATCATATTCAATCCTTCTCCTCCTCCTCTTCCTCCTCATCATACTCACTACTGAAGTGCAGCATCTTCATCGTTGTTGGCAGCAGTGAGACTCGTAGTAGTAGGCTAAGGAGGAGGAGCACCAGAGTGAAGCAGTAGCAGTTACCGATGCTGCTGCTGCTCACAGTACACTGCATGTGCATTCCTGCAGTGTGTGTTTACTTGCTGCAAGTGACCAGCATAGAATAACTGCGTGATGAGTAATGTCAGTTTGTTGTTGCTGTTGTTGTTGTTGTGTGAGTCAGGGGTTCTGGCAGAAGTGAGCTGAGAGATACACAGACAATAGAAATAAGCTGGGTCTAATACACACACAGACACACATATTGACAATAAGCTGGATCTAATACACACACATACGTGATACTAAGCCAGCTCTAACACACACACACACACACACACACACACACACACACACACATTAAGCCAGTTTTAATGTACACATATATACACACAAATAGCTAGCGGATGCATATATATATATATATATATATATATATATATATACAGGCATACACATGTATTTGTACATACATGTATGCATGCATACAAATATACATAGGTGCATACATGTTAAAATACTTGCATGCATACACAATTGCAGTCAGATCACACACATGGACTGATAGTAAACTGGATCTAAGGCACATGCACACATATATATGCAGAGTAACACGCGTTGGTAAGAAGGTGAGTTTCACACAAACAAACATGGTAACAAACAGATGGGACAAAGAAGCAAACATACAAACAAACAAACACACACAAGAATCATGATTGCAGGGAGCTGGGCCTAACACACACACACACACACACACACAGACGGGTTATATAATAGCAGGAAGCTTGATCTAACACACGCGCGCACGCACACACACACACACACACACAGAGGAGGTTTGATAGCAGGGAACTGGTTCTAACACACACACACAATGAAACAAACTCTGGATCAAAGTGTGTCTTAAGTCAAACTCTCAGAGACCAAATTCAGTTCCATTATTTTAACACTCTGTTAGAGCAGTGTTTCTCAATCACTTTTTTTTTTATGGACCTCATAGACTCTTATTTTATTCAGGTGAACCCTCTTAGTCATTCAATGTTTAAAAAAATCCTGTTATATTTTTATAGTCAAATATTTTTAGGAATTGTATTTTAAAAAATCGTCAAAATATTTTGTGCATTGTAGAAGTACAACCAATTTATTGCACAGCAAAATCTCACATGGAACCCAAAGGACCATATGGACCTCGGTTGAGAACCACTGGTCTTGAAGATCTCAATACCTGGGACAATACAAGTCTGTCAGATATTCTGATTTAAAAGAATAGCTGTGTAGGGAATATAGGAAAATATCAAAGCAAACCTTCTTCATCTTTTTTTTTTCCTAACATAGGTGCAGGTATGGCAGTGAGGTTAAGAAACATGTTTTGCAACCAAATGGTTTAGGTTCAAACCCAGTGTACAGCATCTTGGGAGCCTCTGTGTGTGCGTGTATACACATGCCTGTCAGTCTGTATCTATATGTTGTTTCAGTCAAGCCAGTCTCCTGCTGCTTTGAGTAGATCTGGCAGGTGGAAACTGAAGGAAGCCTACTGTGTGTGTGTGTGTATACAACAGGCTTCTTTGAGTTTCCTGCCTAACAAATCCACTCACAAGGGTTGGCCCAAGACTACAGCAGAAGACACACATACCCAAGGTGCAGTGGTATGGAACTGAACCTAAGACCACATGGTTGAGAAGCAATCTTATCACATAGCCATGCTGACACATTACCATCACCACCACCAAGGATGTAGTGTCTTTGTGTGTGTGTATGTGTGTGTGTGTGTGTGTGTGTGCGTGCGTGTATGCACACACACACATCCACAGACATTAAGTGTGGGAGAGAAAGATAAGTAGGTAAATGGAATTGAGAGACGTACTAAAGGGGGGGAGAGGCAGAAAGTAAATATAGATACCAGATAGTTAGAGAGACAGATTGACAGACAGACATACATGTAGGAAAATAGCTGTGAATGTTGAACTTGCAAAGTAATATTCACAAATGTAAACAAACCTAAGAAAGAGATGGATTGTAGTAGGAGGGGGCTGGTAGGAGTAAGTGAGATGGTGCTAGTAGCAGTGGTGTTAGAGGAGAAGGCAGAGATGGTTATGTTTAAGGGTAGGAGTGATTGGGAAAGAGAGAAAGAGTGGGGAGAGAGAGTGGCAGGCTGAGAGAGGGCTCTATGTTGGAACAGACAACATGAAGTGTGCGTGCATGTGTGTGCGTGTGGAAGGGGTTGCAACGATGTCTGAGTGAAGCACCTTCTTCATAGCACTATCACTTTCACTATCACACAGAGTGGAAGGACAACCAGCTCATTCATAACAATGACCTCCACATAAACATGTATTACACATAATCTGTCTGGATCATGTCACACTTGATTATTTACAAATACATACATACATATATATATATATATATA